>NW_025534659.1:0-87500 GCF_020615455.1 Coregonus clupeaformis
AATAATAATAATAATAATTTGCAAAAAAAATCATAAAAAATTCTACAATGTGATTTTCTGGATTTTCTCAATTTGTCTGTCATAGTTGACGTGTACCTATGATGAAAATTACAGGCCTCTCTCATCTTTTTAAGTGGGAGAACTTGCACAATTGGTGGCTGACTAAATACTTTTTTCCCCACTGTATAACTCTCCCAACTTCCACCTCAGAAAATATAATTGTTGTAAACTACAGCGGTTCAATGTTTTCTAGGAATAGACTAACTTCGTTTATTCAGCTAGCTAACTTGGTACAGTATTCTTCCGTGAAAATCGTCCAGGGCACCTAGTCATAAGACACCACAGCCAGCTAGCATGCCGGACTCCAACAACACGGTTTAGCACCAATACTTGGCCACAACAAACCACCAGTGTGTCAACACGCCAAGCAGATCATTCGATTAGTCCCGACAGCTTGAGCGAGTCCGTCGTCAACTTATTCAGCCAGTTAGTTAGCTAGAATAGTTAGCATACTAGCTAGCCATTGCTTTCAGACAAAGAAGAAACCCCTCATTTCACTGCACGAACACACAGAGAGATCCAAGCTAACGTTAACATCGGGCTCTAACCACAGAGGATCTGATGCCAGATCAGTTCTTCCTACATCAGACTCTATCCACAGAGGATCTGATTCCAGATCAGTTGTTGCTGTAGCCTACTTGTTCCTCTGTTGGCTGTCAGCTAGTGGTGAGTTAGTGTGCTATCACTGTCAGCTTCTCTGTTGGCTGTCAGCTAGTGGTGAGTTAGTGTGCTATCACTGTCAGCTTCTCTGTTGGCTGTCAGCTAGTGGTGAGTTAGTGTGCTATCACTGTCAGCTTCTCTGTTGGCTGTCAGCTAGTGGTGAGTTAGTGTGCTATCACTGTCAGCTTCTCTGTTGGCTGTCAGCTAGTGGTGAGTTAGTGTGCTATCACTGTCAGCTTCTCTGTTGGCTGTCAGCTAGTGGTGAGTTAGTGTGCTATCACTGTCAGCTTCTCTGTTGGCTGTCAGCTAGTGGTGAGTTAGTGTGCTATCACTGTCAGCTTCTCTGTTGGCTGTCAGCTAGTGGTGAGTTAGTGTGCTATCACTGTCAGCTTCTCTGTTGGCTGTCAGCTAGTGGTGAGTTAGTGTGTGCTATCACTGTCAGCTTCTCTGTTGGCTGTCAGCTAGTGGTGAGTTAGGTGTGCTATCGCTGTCAGCTTCTCTGTTGGCTGTCAGCTAGTGGTGAGTTAGTGTGCTATCGCTGTCAGCTTCTCTGTTGGCTGTCAGCTAGTGGTGAGTTAGTGTGCTATCACTGTCAGCTTCTCTGTTGGCTGTCAGCTAGTGGTGAGTTAGTGTGCTATCACTGTCAGCTTCTCTGTTGGCTGTCAGCTAGTGGTGAGTTAGTGTGCTATCACTGTCAGCTTCTCTGTTGGCTGTCAGCTAGTGGTGAGTTAGTGTGCTATCACTGTCAGCTTCTCTGTTGGCTGTCAGCTAGTGGTGAGTTAGTGTGCTATCGCTGTCAGCTTCTCTGTTGGCTGTCAGCTAGTGGTGAGTTAGTGTGCTATCACTGTCAGCTTCTCTGTTGGCTGTCAGCTAGTGGTGAGTTAGTGTGCTATCACTGTCAGCTTCTCTGTTGGCTGTCAGCTAGTGGTGAGTTAGTGTGCTATCACTGTCAGCTTCTCTGTTGGCATTGTTAAAACTAAATGAAACAAGGTAATTAGCTTGTTACAATTAAAGGGACTCGACTGGATAAATTGTAATCACCCAAAATGAAGTTGGGCTTCCCTGCAGGTTCGGCCGAGCAGCTGAGCAGCCTTATTTGCATAATTAAAATATACAAATGATAATGGATATTTTACTCCATATCCAGCGGCTGTAGAGAGAGAGACAGAGAGCAATATGAAAAATGAAATTACAATAACACGTTGCCTTGAGGAATGAGGGAAATGGTGCTGTATCATGGGGGATGGAGGGATAGAGGGATGGAGGGATGGAGGGATGGAGGGATAGAGGGATGGAGGGATGGAGGGATGGAGGGATGGAGGGATAGAGGGATGGATGGATGGAGGGATAGATGGATGGAGGGATAGAGGGATGGAGGGATGGAGGGATGGAGGGATGGAGGGATAGAGGGATGGATGGATGGAGGGATAGATGGATGGAGGGATGGAGGGATGGAGGGATGGAGGGATGGAGGGATGGAGGGATTAGAGGGATGGAGGGATGGAGGGATGGAGGGATGGAGGGATGGAGGGATGGAGGATGGAGGGATAGATGGATGGAGGGATGGAGGGATGGAGGGAAGGAGGGATGGAGGGATGGAGGGATGGAGGGATGGAGGGATAGATGGATGGAGGGATGGAGGGATGGAGGGATAGAGGGATGGAGGGATGGAGGGATGGAGGGATGGAGGGATGGAGGGATGGAGGGATGGAGGGATAGAGGATGGAGGGATGGAGGGATGGAGGGATGGAGGGATAGAGGGATGGAGGGATGGAGGGATGGAGGGATGGAGGGATGGAGGGATAGATGGATGGAGGGATGGAGGGATGGAGGGATAGAGGGATGGAGGGATGGAGGATGGAGGGATGGAGGGATAGAGGGATGGAGGGATGGAGGGATGGAGGGATGGAGGGATGGAGGGATGGAGGGATGGAGGGATGGAGGGATAGAGGATGGAGGGATAGAGGGATGGAGGGATGGAGGGATGGAGGGATGGAGGGATAGAGGGATGGAGGGATGGAGGGATGGAGGGATAGAGGGATAGAGGGATAGAGGGATGGAGGGATGGAGGGATGGAGGGATGGAGGGATAGAGGGATAGAGGGATAGAGGGATGGAGGGATGGAGGGATGGAGGGATAGATGGATGGAGGGATAGAGGGATGGAGGGATAGAGGGATGGAGGGATGGAGGGATAGAGGGATGGAGGGATAGAGGGATGGAGGGATGGAGGGATAGAGGGATGGAGGGATGAGAGGGATAGAGGGATGGAGGGATGGAGGGATGGAGGGATGGAGGGATGGAGGGATAGAGGGATAGAGGGATGGAGGGATGGAGGGATGGAGGGATGGAGGGATGGAGGGATAGAGGGATGGAGGGATGGAGGGATGGAGGGATGGAGGGATGGAGGGATGGAGGGATGGAGGGATGGAGGGATAGAGGGATGGAGGGATGGAGGGATAGAGGGATGGAGGGATGGAGGGATGGAGGGATGGAGGGATAGAGGGATGGAGGGATGGAGGGATGGAGGGATGGAGGGATAGATGGATGGAGGGTTAGAGGGATGGATGGATGGAGGGATGGAGGGATGGAGGGATGGAGGGATAGAGGGATGGAGGGATGGAGGAATAGATGGATGGAGGGATGGAGGGATGGAGGGATGGAGGGATGGAGGGATAGAGGGATGGAGGGATGGAGGGATGGAGGGATGGAGGGATGGAGGGATAGAGGGATGGAGGGATAGAGGGATGGAGGGATAGAGGGATGGAGGGATAGAGGGATGGAGGGATGGAGGGATGGAGGGATGGAGGGATAGAGGGATGGAGGGATGGAGGGATAGAGGGATGGAGGGATGGAGGGATGGAGGGATAGAGGGATGGAGGGATGGAGGGATGGAGGGATAGATGGATGGAGGGATAGAGGGATGGAGGGATAGAGGGATGGAGGGATGGAGGGATGGAGGGATAGAGGGATAGATGGATGGAGGGATAGAGGGATGGAGGGATGGAGGGATGGAGGGATAGATGGATGGAGGGATAGAGGGATGGAGGGATGGAGGGATGGAGGGATAGATGGATGGAGGGATGGAGGGATAGAGGGATGGAGGGATGGAGGGATGGAGGGATAGATGGATGGAGGGATGGAGGGATAGATGGATGGAGGGATGGAGGAATAGATGGATGGAGGGATGGAGGGATGGAGGGATGGAGGGATGGAGGGATAGAGGGATGGAGGGATGGAGGGATGGAGGGATAGAGGGATGGAGGGATGGAGGGATGGATGGATGGAGGGATGGAGGGATGGAGGGATGGAGGGATAGAGGGATGGAGGAATAGATGGATGGAGGGTTAGAGGGATGGATGGATGGAGGGATGGAGGGATGGAGGGATGGAGGGATGGAGGGATGGAGGGATGGAGGGATAGAGGGATGGAGGAATAGATGGATGGAGGGTTAGAGGGATGGATGGATGGAGGGATGGAGGGATGGAGGGATGGAGGGATGGAGGGATGGAGGGATGGAGGGATGGAGGGATGGAGGGATGGAGGGATAGAGGGATGGAGGGATAGAGGGATGGAGGGATGGAGGGATGGAGGGATAGAGGGATGGAGGGATGGAGGGATGGAGGGATGGAGGGATGGAGGGATAGAGGGATGGAGGGATGGAGGGATGGAGGGATGGAGGGATGGAGGGATGGAGGGATGGAGGGATGGAGGGATGGAGGGATGGAGGGATGGAGGGATGGAGGGATGGAGGGATGGAGGGATGGAGGGATAGAGGGATGGAGGAATAGATGGATGGAGGGATGGAGGAATAGATGGATGGAGGGATGGAGGGATGGAGGGATGGATGGATGGAGGGATGGAGGGATGGAGGGATGGAGGGATGGAGGGATGGAGGGATAGAGGGATGGAGGGATAGATGGATGGAGGGTTAGAGGGATGGATGGATGGAGGGATGGAGGGATAGATGGATGGAGGGATAGAGGGATGGAGGGATAGATGGATGGAGGGATGGAGGGATGGAGGGATAGAGGGATAGAGGGATGGAGGGATGGAGGGATGGAGGGATGGAGGGATGGAGGGATAGATGGATAGAGGGATGGAGGGATGGAGGGATAGAGGGATGGAGGGATGGAGGGATGGAGGGATGGAGGGATAGATGGATGGAGGGGATGGAGGGATAGATGGATGGAGGGATAGAGGGATGGAGGGATAGATGGATGGAGGGATGGAGGGATGGAGGGATAGAGGGATAGAGGGATGGAGGGATGGAGGGATGGAGGGATGGAGGGATGGAGGGATAGATGGATAGAGGGATGGAGGGATGGAGGGATAGAGGGATGGAGGGATGGAGGGATGGAGGGATGGAGGGATGGAGGGATAGAGGGATAGAGGGATGGAGGGATGGAGGGATGGAGGGATGGAGGAGATAGATGGATGGATGGAGGGATGGAGGGATGGAGGGATAGAGGGATAGAGGGATGGAGGGATGGAGGGATGGAGGGATGGAGGGATAGATGGATAGAGGGATGGAGGGATGGAGGGATAGAGGGATGGAGGGATGGAGGGATGGAGGGATGGAGGGATGGAGGGATAGAGGGATAGAGGGATGGAGGGATGGAGGGATGGAGGGATGGAGGGATAGATGGATGGATGGAGGGATAGATGGATGGAGGGATAGAGGGATGGAGGGATGGAGGGATGGAGGGATGGAGGGATGGAGGGATAGAGAGATGGAGGGATGGAGGGATGGAGGGATGGAGGGATGGAGGGATGGAGGGATAGAGAGATGGAGGGATGGAGGGATGAGGGATGGAGGGATGGAGGGATAGAGAGATGGAGGGATGGAGGGATGGAGGGATGGAGGGATAGAGGGATGGAGGGATGGAGGGATAGATGGATAGAGGGATGGAGGGATGGAGGGATGGAGGGATGGAGGGATGGAGGGATGGAGGGATGGAGGGATAGATGGATGGAGGGATGGAGGGATGGAGGGATAGAGGGATGGAGGGATGGAGGGATGGAGGGATGGAGGGATGGAGGGATAGATGGAGGGATAGAGGGATGGATGGATGGATGGATAGATGGAGGGATGGAGGGATGGAGGGATGGAGGGATGGAGGGATGGAGGGATGGATGGATAGATGGAGGGATGGAGGGATGGAGGGATGGAGGGATGGAGGGATAGAGGGATGGAGGGATAGAGGGATAGAGGGATGGAGGGATGGAGGGATGGAGGGATGGAGGGATAGAGGGATAGAGGGATGGAGGGATGGATGGATGGATGGATAGATGGAGGGATGGAGGGATGGAGGGATGGAGGGATGGAGGGATGGAGGGATAGAGGGATGGAGGGATGGAGGGATGGAGGGATGGAGGGATGTAGGGATGGAGGGATGGAGGGATGGAGGGATGGAGGGATGGAGGGATAGATGGATGGAGGGATGGAGGGATGGAGGGATGGAGGGATGGAGGGATAGAGGGATGGAGGGATGGAGGGATGGAGGGATAGATGGATAGAGGGATGGAGGAATGGAGGGATGGAGGGATAGAGGGATGGAGGGATGGAGGGATGGAGGGATGGAGGGATGGAGGGATGGAGGGATAGAGGGATGGAGGGATAGAGGGATGGAGGGATAGAGGGATGGAGGGATGGAGGGATGGAGGGATGGAGGGATGGAGGGATGGAGGGATAGAGGGATGGAGGGATAGATGGATGGAGGGTTAGAGGGATGGATGGATGGAGGGATGGAGGGATGGAGGGATGGAGGGATGGAGGGATGGAGGGATGGAGGGATGGAGGGATGGAGGGATGGAGGGATGGAGGGATGGAGGGATGGAGGGATGGAGGGATAGAGGGATGGAGGGATGGAGGGATGGATGGATGGAGGGATGGAGGGATGGAGGGATGGAGGGATAGAGGGATGGAGGGATAGAGGGATGGAGGGATGGAGGGATGGAGGGATGGAGGGATAGATGGATGGAGGGATGGAGGGATAGAGGGATGGAGGGATAGAGGGATGGAGGGATGGAGGGATAGAGGGATGGAGGGATGGAGGGATGGAGGGATGGAGGGATGGAGGGATGGAGGGATAGAGGGATGGAGGGATAGAGGGATGGAGGGATAGAGGGATGGAGGGATAGAGGGATGGAGGGATGGAGGGATAGAGGGATGGAGGGATGGAGGGATGGAGGGATGGAGGGATGGAGGGATAGAGGGATGGAGGGATAGAGGGATGGAGGGATGGAGGGATAGAGGGATGGAGGGATGGAGGGATGGAGGGATGGAGGGATGGAGGGATGGAGGGATAGAGGGATGGAGGGATGGAGGAATAGATGGATGGAGGGATGGAGGGATGGAGGGATGGAGGGATGGAGGGATAGAGGGATGGAGGGATAGAGGGATGGAGGGATAGAGGGATGGAGGGATAGAGGGGGTGGAGGGATGGAGGGATGGAGGGATGGAGGGATGGAGGGATGGAGGGATGGAGGGATGGAGGGATAGAGGGATGGAGGGATAGATGGATAGAGGGATGGAGGGATGGAGGGATGGAGGGTTAGATGGATGGAGGGATGGAGGGATGGAGGGATGGAGGGATGGAGGGATGGAGGGATGGAGGGGTGCTCTTCATGCCGTCCCTGGGAGGGGTGCGTCACTTGAGTGGGGTTGAGTTACTGACGTGATCTTCCTGTTCGTTGGCGCCCCCCTTGGTTTGTGCTGTGGTGGAGACCCTCTGTGGGTATACTCGGCCTTGTCTCAGGATTGTAAGTTGGTGGTTGGGGATATCCCTCTAGTGGTGCGGGGGCTGTGCTTTGGGAGGAGTGGGTGGGGTTATATCCTTCCTGTTTGGCCCGTCCGGGGTTTCTTCGGATGGGCCACAGTGTCTCCGGACCGCTCCTGTCCCAGCCTCCAGTATTTATGCTGCAGTAGTTTATGTGTCGGGGGCTGGGGTTAGTTGGTTATACTGGAGTACTTCTCCTGTCTTATCCAGTGTCCTGTGTGAATTTAAGTATGCTCTCTCCAATCTCTCGTTCTCTTTCTCTCTGAGAACCTGAGCCCCTAGGACCATACGTCAGGACTACCGGGCATGATGACACCTTTGCTGTCCCCAGTCCGCCTGGCCTTGCTGCTATTCCAGTTTAAACTGTTCTGCCTGCGGTTATGGAACCCCACCTGTCCCAGACCTGCTGTTTTAAACTCTAATGATCGGCTATGAAAAGCCAACTGAGATTTATTCCTGATTATTATTTGACCATGCTTGTCACTTATGAACATTTTTGAACATCTTGGCATGGTTCTGTTATAACCTCCACCCGGCACAGCCAGAAGAGGACTGGCCACCCTCATAGCCTGGTTCCTCTAGGTTTCTTCCCAGTTTGCCTTTCTAGGGAGTTTTTCCTAGCCACCGTGCTTCTACACCTGCATTACTAGCTGTTTGGGGTTTTAGGCTGGGTTTTGTACAGCACTTCGAGATATTAGCTGATGTAAGAAGGGCTATATAAAATAAAATTGATTGAAAAAATTGATTGATAGAGGGATGGAGGGATAGATGGATGGAGGGATAGAGGGATGGAGGGATAGATGGATGGAGGGATAGAGGGATGGAGGGATAGATGGATGGAGGGATGGAGGGATAGATGGATGGAGGGATAGAGGGATGGAGGGATAGATGGATGGAGGGATGGAGGGATGGAGGGATAGAGGGATGGAGGGATGGAGGGATGGAGGGATGGAGGGATGGAGGGATAGATGGATAGAGGGATGGAGGGATGGAGGGATAGAGGGATGGAGGGATGGAGGGATGGAGGGATGGAGGGATGGAGGGATGGAGGGATAGAGGGATAGAGGGATGGAGGGATGGAGGGATGGAGGGATGGAGGGATAGATGGATGGATGGAGGGATAGATGGATGGAGGGATAGAGGGATGGAGGGATGGAGGGATGGAGGGATGGAGGGATGGAGGGATGGAGGGATAGAGAGATGGAGGGATGGAGGGATGGAGGAGATGGAGGGATGGAGGGATGGAGGGATAGAGAGATGGAGGGATGGAGGGATGGAGGGATGGAGGGATGGAGGGATAGAGAGATGGAGGGATGGAGGGATGGAGGGATGGAGGGATAGAGGGATGGAGGGATGGAGGGATAGATGGATAGAGGGATGGAGGGATGGAGGGATGGAGGGATGGAGGGATGGAGGGATGGAGGGATGGAGGGATGGAGGGATGGAGGGATAGAGGGATGGAGGGATGGAGGGATGGAGGGATGGAGGGATGGAGGGATAGATGGAGGGATAGAGGGATGGATGGATGGATGGATAGATGGAGGGATGGAGGGATGGAGGGATGGAGGGATGGAGGGATGGAGGGATGGATGGATAGATGGAGGGATGGAGGGATGGAGGGATGGAGGGATGGAGGGATAGAGGGATAGAGGGATGGAGAGGGAGATGGAGGGATGGAGGGATGGAGGGATGGAGGGATAGAGGGATAGAGGGATGGAGGGATGGATGGATGGATGGATAGGATGGAGGGATGGAGGGATGGAGGGATGGAGGGATGGAGGGATAGAGGGATGGAGGGATGGAGGGATGGAGGGATGGAGGGATGGAGGGATAGAGGGATGGAGGGATAGAGGGATAGAGGGATGGAGGGATGGAGGGATGGAGGGATGGAGGGATGGAGGGATGGAGGGATGGAGGGATGGAGGGATGGAGGGATAGAGGGATAGAGGGATGGAGGGATGGAGGGATGGAGGGATGGAGGGATGGAGGGATGGAGGGATGGAGGGATGGAGGGATAGAGGGATGGAGGGATGTAGGGATGGAGGGATGGAGGGATGGAGGGATAGAGGGATGGAGGGATGTAGGGATGGAGGGATGGAGGGATAGAGGGATGGAGGGATGGAGGGATAGAGGGATGGAGGGATGGAGGGATGGAGGGATGGAGGGATGGAGGGATGGAGGGATGGAGGGATGGAGGGATAGAGGGATGGAGGGATGGAGGGATGGAGGGATAGAGGGATGGAGGGATGTAGGGATGGAGGGATAGAGGGATAGAGGGATGGAGGGATAGAGGGATGGAGGGATGGAGGGATGGAGGGATAGATGGATGGAGGGATGGAGGGATGGAGGGATAGAGGGATGGAGGGATGTAGGGATGGAGGGATAGAGGGATGGAGGGATGGAGGGATGGAGGGATAGATGGATGGAGGGATGGAGGGATGGAGGGATAGAGGGATGGAGGGATGTAGGGATAGAGGGATGGAGGGATGGAGGGATAGAGGGATGGATGAGCAGCAGCACCATTAGAAAAGGACAGGAAATAGATAAAAACATTCAGAAAGCAATGCTAGTTAATAAAGCCAGTGGTGGAAGGAGACAGAGAGAGGGAGACAGAGACGGAGACAGAGATGGGAAGGAAAGGTGGACCAATTACAATTGCAAATTGTGAGTTGATGGTCCTGCTTGCTGTGCCTTACCTCTAGGGAAGCATTCTGCCTGATTACATGAAATTGGGATTGAATTAAACATCTAAAGGGTTGTCCTAAAACAGAATTAAATGAAATTAGACTGTCTTTTTGCTTCCAGCACCAGAAAGATATGACAAGAGGGGGAAAAAGACAAAGGAATTTTGCAATTAGGTTAGGGTTAGGGCCCAGACTTAGAGCTGTCCACATGTCATTAGTGTTAGGGTTAGGGCCCAGACTTAGAGCTGTCCACATGTCATTAAGGTTAGTGTTAGGGTTAGGGCCCAGACTTAGAGCTGTCCACATGTCATTAGTGTTAGGGTTAGGGCCCAGACTTAGAGCTGTCCACATGTCATTAGTGTTAGGGTTAGGGCCCAGACTTAGAGCTGTCCACATGTCATTAGTGTTAGGGTTAGGGCCCAGACTTAGAGCTGTCCACATGTCATTAAGGTTAGTGTTAGGGTTAGGGCCCAGACTTAGAGCTGTCCACATGTCATTAAGGTTAGTGTTAGGGTTAGGGCCCAGACTTAGAGCTGTCCACATGTCATTAGTGTTAGGGTTAGGGCCCAGACTTAGAGCTGTCCACATGTCATTAAGGTTAGTGTTAGGGTTAGGGCCCAGACTCAGAGCTGTCCACATGTCATTAAGGTTAGTGTTAGGGTTAGGGCCCAGACTTAGAGCTGTCCACATGTCATTAAGGTTAGTGTTAGGGTTAGGGTTAGGGCCCAGAGCTGTCCAGATGTCATTAAGGTTAGGGTTAGGGTCAAACACTCAGAGCTGTCAATATGTCATTACGATTATGGTTTGGGTTCAGACTCAGAGCTGTCCACATGCCATTAAGGTTAGGGTTAGGGTCGGTCCCAGACTCAGTGCTGTCCAGATATCATTAAGGTTAGGGTTAGGGTCCCGACACTGAGCTGTCCACATGTCATTAAGGTTAGGGTTAGGGTCGGTCCCAGACTCAGAGCTGTCCAGATATCATTAAGGTTAGGGTTAGGGTCGGTCCCAGACTCTGAGCTGTCCAGATGTCATTAAGGTTAGGGTTAGGGTCGGTCCCAGACTCAGTGCTGTCCAGATATCATTAAGGTTAGGGTTAGGGTCGGTCCCAGACTCAGAGCTGTCCAGATATCATTAAGGTTAGGGTTAGGGTCGGTCCCAGACTCTGAGCTGTCCAGATGTCATTAAGGTTAGGGTTAGGGTCGGTCCCAGACTCAGTGCTGTCCAGATATCATTAAGGTTAGGGTTAGGGTCGGTCCCAGACTCAGAGCTGTCCAGATGTCATTAAGGTTAGAGTTAAGGACAAGTCTCAGAGTTGTTCACATGTTTTTAAAGTGAGCGTTAGGGCCCGGACTCAGATCTGTCCACGTGTCATTAGGGTTAGGGCCCAGACTCAGAGCTGGTTACATGTCATTATGGTTAGGGTTAGGGCCCACACTTAGAGCTGTCCACATATCATTAGGGTTAGGGCCCAGACTCTGAGCTGTCCTCATGTCATTGGTGTTAGGGTTAGGGCCCAGACTCAGAGCTGTCCCCATGTCATTAAGGTTAGATTCAGACTCAGAGCTATCCACATTTCATTAAGGCTAGGGTTAGGGCCCTAACCCAGAGGTGTCCACACATCATTAAGGTTTGGGTAAGGACTCTGACTCAGCAGTGTCCGGATGTCATTAAGTTTAGGGTTAGACAGTAATTGTGGTCATTAGTTGTGGTCAGTAGTTGCTCTCTCTCTCTCTCTCTCTCTCTCTCTCTCTCTCTCTCTCTCTCTCTCTCTCTCTCTCTCTCTCTCTCTCTCTCTCTCTCAGGTTTGATCAACAACATTGTAGTTACTCCACAACACTAACCTAAATGATAGAGTGAAAAGAAGGAAGCCTGTACAGAACAAAACAAATCTAAAACATGCATCCTGTTTGCAATAAGGCACTAAAGTAAAACTGCAAGAAATGTGGCAGAGAACTTAACTTTATGTCCTGAATACAAAGTGTTATGTTTGTGGCAAATCCAATACAACACATCACTGAGTACCACTTTTCATATGTTCAAGCATGGTGGTGGCTGAATCATGTTATGGGTATGCTTGTCATCGGCAAGGACTAAGGAGTTTTTTTGATAAATATAAATGGAATATAGCTAATCACAGGCAAAAACCTGTTTCAGTCTGCTTTCCACCAGACACTGGGAGACAAATTCACCTTTCAGCAGGACAATAACCTAAAACACGAGGTCAAATATACTGTAGACTGGAGTTGCATACCAAGATGACATAGAATTTTCCTGAGTGGTTACAGTTTTCACTTAAGTCATGTTGGCAAGACTTGAAAATGCCTGTCTAACAACGATCAACAACCAACTTGACAGAGCTTGAAGAATTTTTAAAAGAATAATGTGCAAATATTGCACAATCCAGGTGTGCAAAGGTCTTAGAGATTTACCCAGAAAGACTCACAGCTGGAATTGCAACCAAAGGTGATTAGAACATGAATGGACTCAGGGGTGTGAATTCTTATGTAAATGAGATATTTATGTATTTCATTTTCTATACATTTGCTAACATTTCTAAAAACATGTTTGCACTTTGTCATTATGGGGTATTGTGTGTAGATGGGTAAGAAATCAATCTACAGTGGGGAAAAAAAGTATTTAGTCAGCCACCAATTGTGCAAGTTCTCCCACTTAAAAAGATGAGAGAGGCCTGTAATTTTCATCATAGGTACACGTCAACTATGACAGACAAAATGTGGAAAAAAAATCCAGAAAATCACATTGTAGGATTTTTAATGAATTTATTTGCAAATTATGGTGGAAAATAAGTATTTGGTCAATAACAAAAGTTTCTCAATACTTTGTTATATACCCTTTGTTGGCAATGACACAGGTCAAACGTTTTCTGTAAGTCTTCACAAGGTTTTCACACACTGTTGCTGGTATTTTGGCCCATTCCTCCATGCAGATCTCCTCTAGAGCAGTGATGTTTTGGGGCTGTCGCTGGGCAACACGGACTTTCAACTCCTCCAAAGATTTTCTATGGGGTTGAGATCTGGAGACTCCAGGACCTTGAAATGCTTCTTATGAAGCCAATTCTTCGTTGCCCGGGCGGTGTGTTTGGGATCATTGTCATGCTGAAAGACCCAGCCACGTTTCATCTTCAATGCCCTTGCTGATGGAAGGAGGTTTTCACTCAAAATCTCACGATACATGACCCCATTCATTCTTTCCTTTACACGGATCAGTCGTCCTGGTCCCTTTGCAGAAAAACAGCCCCAAAGTATGATGTTTTCACTCCCATGCTTCACAGTAGGTATGGTGTTCTTTGGATGCAACTCAGCATTCTTTGTCCTCCAAACACGACGAGTTGAGTTTTTACCAAAAAGTTATATTTTGGTTTCATCTGACCATATGACATTCTCCCAATCCTCTTCTGGATGCACTCTAGCAAACTTCAGACGGGCCTGGACATGTACTGGCTTAAGCAGGGGACACGTCTAGCACTGCAGGATTTGAGTCCCTGGCGGCGTAGTGTGTTACTGATGGTAGGCTTTGTTACTTTGGTCCCAGCTCTCTGCAGTTCATTCACTAGGTCCCCCGTGTGGTTCTGGGATTTTTGCTCACCGTTCTTGTGATCATTTTGACCCCACGGGGTGAGATCTTGCGTGGAGCCCCAGATCGAGGGAGATTATCAGTGGTCTTGTATGTCTTCCATTTCCTAATAATTGCTCCCACAGTTGATTTCTTCAAACCAAGCTGCTTACCTATTGCAGATTCAGTCTTCCCAGCCTGGTGCAGGTCTACAATTTTGTTTCTGGTGTCCTTTGACAGCTCTTTGGTCTTGGCCATAGTGGAGTTTGGAGTGTGACTGTTTGAGGTTGTGGACAGGTGTATTTTATACTGATAACAAGTTCAAACAGGTGCCATTAATACAGGTAACGAGTGGAGGACAGAGGAGCCTCTTAAAGAAGAAGTTACAGGTCTGTGAGAGCCAGAAATCTTGCTTGTTTGTAGGTGACCAAATACTTATTTTCCACCATAATTTGCAAATAAATTCATTAAAAATCCTACAATGTGATTTTCTGGATTTTTTTTCCACATTTTGTCTGTCATAGTTGACGTGTACCTATGATGAAAATTACAGGCCTCTCTCATCTTTTTAAGTGGGAGAACTTGCACAATTGGTGGCTGACTAAATACTTTTTTTCCCCACTGTATTTAACTGATTTTGAATTCAGTCTGTAACACAACAAAATGTAAAAAAGGCAAGGGGTTAGGGGTTAGGGTTTAGGGTTTAGGGGTTAGGGGTTAGGGGTTAGGGGTTAGGGTTTAGGGGTTAGGGGTTAGGGGTTAGGGGTTAGGGTTGGGGTATGAATACTTTCAGAAGGCACTGTATTACAGTTTTTCTCGATTGCTAAGACACATTTCTTGAAAGCTGCTCTCCTTTTCTCTTAACTGTGAACACAAAACCCAATTTTCAAGCTACATTCACAAAACCTCAGACTCTTCTTGCAAAACCAAACTTTCACCTCAAAACAGTTCAATCTGTGCTCAAAACTGAACTATGTTGTTAAATCGTGCCCTGAGTCAATCAAAATAAAAAACACTACTGAACAGTCACTAAACACTACGTAGAAAAATAGAAAACACAATGCTCAGGACATGAAGCTGGAGAAATAAATGTTTATTGTTCACTGTAGGCTAAATGCATGTTGCAAAACAAAAAAAACTGTGCATTTAGCACTTGTACAAAAAGACAAAACAGAAATATTGTGCATTTACATGTAGCACTTGTAAAAACAAACAGAAATCTTATGCGTTTGCCACTTGTGTACAGTAAGCCCATGTAAAAATAAAGTACAAAAATATACAAATAAGTGCATTACTCAGCCACAGCATCATGTCTCCGTACTGGGTCAGGCCACAGGACTTAATCCACATCACAGGCCACATTTTGTCTGGCCAGGCAACGGGGGAAAAAACCCCTGGCATGCCGTATCCAGGCTTGGCATGCCTCCACACCTATGTCACCACAGGCAAGTCCCATGGCTTGCAGGAGATTTACCCTGGTGTAAGGTTGGCGTTCATACACCTTCCACCGCCATGAGGAGAAGAATTCCTCAATGAGGTTTAGGAAAGGGGAGTACGGTGGAAGGCAAAGATTGATAAAACCTTGGTTCATATTGTACCACTCTCTAACCTGGAGGGCTCTGTGAAAACTCACATTGTCCCAAACAACAACATAGATGGGATGCTCATCCTGCTGCCCTAACAAAGCATCTCGCATGTGATTGAGGAAAATGAGGAGCTGGTGAGTGTTGTAGGGCCCCAGGTTGGCATGATGGTGGACAACCCCATGATTGCTGATGGCAGCACATAATGTGACATTGCCACCACGCTGCCCAGGAACACCAACAATGGCCCGATGGCCAAACACATTACGGCCTCTCCTTCTCCTTTTGGTGAGATTAAACCCAGCTTCATCCATGTAGATGTATTGATGGGGTCTTTCCATTGCATCCAGTTGAAAAACCCTCTGTATAAATAGATATAGTTTTGTAAGTGATACGGAAAAAGTGATTTAGGCCACTACAGTAAATCACTACTTAGAGTAATCAACATTGAATGTGTCTGGATATATGCCAACCTGTACATACTGGAATCTTTGCTCTTTGACTCTGTCTGAGTTGCGATCAAAGGGCACTCTGTATAGCTGTTTCATGCGCAGTCTGTTGCGCTTGAGGACACGATCAACAGTAGAGAGGCTGACACTGTTGATACCCTCAAAATTTAAATGGTCCTCAATGATCTTCTGCTGAATTTCGCTCAGTTTAATGGCATTGTTCTCACGGACCATATCAACAATTAGGGTCTCTTGGTGTGGGGAGAACATACCTGTCCTCCCACCCTCATGTGGCAGTCTTTCAATTCTACAAAAAAGAGAACATAGAGTTACAAAAATATACATGGAATACTAGGCCTACAAACAGTTAGACCAACCCTCCATTACAATACTACAGTACATTGGTACAGTGATGTACTGAAACATATATTTACTTACAGTCTACTGTGGTACAGTATATAGTATGTCATACAGTAATTGCTGTCAACATTTACATACTGTACTATAATGTCAAAAAAAGGTAATTACCTGTTCTCTTCTCTAAATCTTCAGATTATGGTGGACACAGTGAATCTACTGATGTTTGGTTGTACCCTTTGTCCAGCCTCCCTCATGCTCATACCATGGACAAGAACATGGTCAATCACAGTAGCTCTGATTTCATCAGATATTACTGTTCTTTGTCTTCGCTGACCACCTCGACCACCTCGACCTCCTCTCACACGAACTCTTCCTCTCAGATTTCTATCCATTGTAGGGCCTCACAAACCAGTGCTCTCTGAACTTGCTTACTGTATATGTTCCCTCACATCATTAGCCACAAGTGTGATCAATTTTGAGTTGTTGTGTTCAAGTGGTGACACCTGTGCTCTAATTGTGTTTGACTTTTGTCACCTGTGCTCACCATTATGCAGCACGGGTGCATCACAATGAAAATGTGTTGGCAAGTTATGTCTAAACAGGTGAAAAGTGCTTATGGTTTTGCCAAAAGAGTGATTGATTCAATCAGTGGGTTCAGGCAACTGAGCATTTGGTTCAGACAATAGGGTTTAGTGTTTTAGCAATTGAGAAAAACTGTATTAAACTCCCTGAATTAAACAGTGTATTCACCTCTGCGTACAGAGACGGCGAGCACCACCTTTCTGTCAGCCTGTCAGCATCTCTCCTCTCTCTTAGTGCATCATTTAAATAATGCTCAAGTCTAATTAGAGGGGAAATTAAACTGTCATTACTGGAGTGGATACAGACAGGAGGAGGAGGTGGGGGTGTGAGAGCAGACAGGCATTGCTACTACTGGTCCCCCTGGGGAACCTGAATGATCCAACATGGCTACTGGTCCCCCTGGGGAACCAGAATGATCCAACATGGCTACTACTGGTCCCCCTGGGGAACCAGAATGATCCAACATGGCTACTGGTCCCCCTGGGGAACCTCAATGATCCAACATGGCTACTGGTCCCCCTGGGGAACCAGAATGATCCAACATGGCTACTACTGGTCCCCCTGGGGAACCAGAATGATCCAACATGGCTACTGGTCCCCCTGGGGAACCAGAATGATCCAACATGGCTACTGGTCCCCCTGGGGAACCAGAATGATCCAACATGGCTACTACTGGTCCCCCTGGGGAACCAGAATGATCCAACATGGCTACTGGTCCCCCTGGGGACCCTGAATGATCCAACATGGCTACTGGTCCCCCTGGGGAACCAGAATGATCCAACATGGCTACTACTGGTCCCCCTGGGGAACCAGAATGATCCAACATGGCTACTGGTCCCCCTGGGGAACCAGAATGATCCAACATGGCTACTGGTCCCCCTGGGGAACCAGAATGATCCAACATGGCTACTGGTCCCCCTGGGGAACCAGAATGATCCAACATGGCTACTGGTCCCCCTGGGGAACCAGAATGATCCAACATGGCTACTGGTCCCCTGGGGAACCAGAATGATCCAACATGGCTACTGGTCCCCTGGGGAACCAGAATGATCCAACATGGCTACTGGTCCCCTGGGGACCCTGAATGATCCAACATGGCTACTGGTCCCCCTGGGGAACC
This sequence comes from Coregonus clupeaformis, assembly GCF_020615455.1. Lineage (NCBI taxonomy): Eukaryota > Metazoa > Chordata > Actinopteri > Salmoniformes > Salmonidae > Coregonus > Coregonus clupeaformis. Next base: position 17,852 of record NW_025534659.1, read on the forward strand.
AGAATGATCCAACATGGCTACTGGTCCCCCTGGGGAACCAGAATGATCCAACATGGCTACTACTGGTCCCCCTGGGGAACCAGAATGATCCAACATGGCTACTGGTCCCCCTGGGGAACCTCAATGATCCAACATGGCTACTGGTCCCCCTGGGGAACCAGAATGATCCAACATGGCTACTACTGGTCCCCCTGGGGAACCAGAATGATCCAACATGGCTACTGGTCCCCCTGGGGAACCAGAATGATCCAACATGGCTACTGGTCCCCCTGGGGAACCAGAATGATCCAACATGGCTACTGGTCCCCCTGGGGAACCAGAATGATCCAACATGGCTACTGGTCCCCCTGGGGAACCAGAATGATCCAACATGGCTACTACTGGTCCCCCTGGGGAACCAGAATGATCCAACATGGCTACTGGTCCCCCTGGGGAACCAGAATGATCCAACATGGCTACTACTGGTCCCCCTGGGGAACCAGAATGATCCAACATGGCTACTGGTCCCCTGGGGAACCAGAATGATCCAACATGGCTACTGGTCCCCTGGGGAACCAGAATGATCCAACATGGCTACTGGTCCCCCTGGGGAACCAGAATGATCCAACATGGCTACTGGTCCCCCTGGGGAACCAGAATGATCCAACATGGCTACTACTGGTCCCCCTGGGGAACCAGAATGATCCAACATGGCTACTGGTCCCCTGGGAACCAGAATGATCCAACATGGCTACTGGTCCCCTGGGGAACCAGAATGATCCAACATGGCTACTACTGGTCCCCCTGGGGAACCAGAATGATCCAACATGGCTACTGGTCCCCCTGGGGAACCAGAATGATCCAACATGGCTACTACTGGTCCCCCTGGGGAACCAGAATGATCCAACATGGCTACTGGTCCCCCTGGGGAACCAGAATGATCCAACATGGCTACTGGTCCCCTGGGGAACCAGAATGATCCAACATGGCTACTACTGGTCCCCCTGGGGAACCAGAATGATCCAACATGGCTACTGGTCCCCCTGGGGAACCAGAATGATCCAACATGGCTACTGGTCCCCCTGGGGAACCAGAATGATCCAACATGGCTACTACTGGTCCCCCTGGGGAACCAGAATGATCCAACATGGCTACTGGTCCCCCTGGGGACCCTGAATGATCCAACATGGCTACTGCATGACATGGCTACTATTCCAGCATGACAATGACCCAAAACTCACGGCCAAGGCAACAAAGGAGTGGCTCAAGAAGAAGCACATTAAGGTCCTGGAGTGGCCTAGCCAGTCTCCAGACCTTAATCCCATAGAAAATCTGTGGAGGGAGCTGAATGTTCGAGTTGCCAAACGTCAGCCTTGAAACCTTAATGACTTGGAGAAGATCTGAAAAGAGGAGTGGGACAAAATCCCTCCTGAGATGTGTGCAAACCTGGTGGCCAACTACAAGAAACGTCTGATCTCTGTGATTGCCAACAAGGGTTTTGCCATCAAGTACTAAGTAATGTTTTGCAGAGGGGTCAAATACTTATTTCCCTCATTAAAATGCAAATCAATTTATAACATTTTTGACATGCGTTTTTCTGGATTTTTTTGTTGTTATTCTGTCTCTCACTGTTCAAATAAACCTACCATTAAAATTATAGACTGATCATTTATTTGTCAGTGGGCAAACGTACAAAATCAGTAGGGATCAAATACTTTTTTCCCTCACTGTAGTCTGCTCTGAGTAAGTTCACTAACCCTAGCTTTAATAACGTGGTCAGCTCTGAGTTTGTTCACTAACCCTAGCTTTAATAATATGTGGTCAGCTCTGAGTTTGTTCACTAACCCTAGCTTTAATAATATGTGGTCAGCTCTGATTTGTTCACTAACCCTAGCTTTAATAATATGTGGTCAGCTCTGAGTTCGTTCACTAACCCTAGCTTTAATAATGTGGTCAGCTCTGAGTTTGTTCACTAACCCTAGCTTTAATAACGTGGTCAGCTCTGAGTAAGTTCACTAACCCTAGCTTTAATAATGTGGTCAGCTCTGAGTAAGTTCACTAACCCTAGCTTTAATAACGTGGTCAGCTCTGAGTTTGTTCACTAACCCTAGCTTTAATAACGTGGTCAGCTCTGAGTTTGTTCACTATCCCTAGCTTTAATAATATGTGGTCAGCTCTGAGTTTGTTCACTAACCCTAGCTTTAATAACGTGGTCAGCTCTGAGTTTGTTCACTAACCATAGCTTTTTTTATTATTCTTTTTTTTTATTGATTTTTTATAAAGTTATTTAGGGGGTAGATCAGCTTAATATTGCAGATAGATTGTAACTTCCATCAATGTATTTGTCTGCATCCTTTCCAATCCCCCATGTTTTATATACAGTGGGGAGAACAAGTATTTGATACACTGCCGATTTTGCAGGTTTTCCTACTTACAAAACATGTAGAGGTCTGTAATTTTTATCATAGGTACACTTCAACTGTGAGAGACGGAATCTAAAACAAAAATCCAGAAAATCACATTGTATGATTTTTAAGTAATTAATTTGCATTTTATTGCATGATATAAGTATTTGATCACCTACCAACCAGTAAGAATTCCGGCTCTCACAGACCTGTTAGTTTATCTTTAAGAAGCCCTCCTGTTCTCCACTCATTACCTGTATTAACTGCACCTTTTGAACTCGTTACCTGTATAAAATACACCTGTCCACACACTCAATCAAACAGACTCCAACCTCTCCACAATGGCCAAGAGCAGAGAGCTGTGTAAGGACATCAGGGATACAATTGTAGACCTGCACAAGGCTGGGATGGGCTACAGGACAATAGGCAAGCAGCTTGGTGAGAAGGCAACAACTGTTGGCACAATTATTAGAAAATGGAAGAAGTTCAAGATGACGGTCAATCACTCTCGGTCTGGGGCTCCATGCAAGATCTCACCTCGTGGGGCATCAATGATCATGAGGAAGGTAAGGGATCAGCCCAGAACTACACGGCAGGACCTGGTCAATGACCTGAAGAGAGCTGGGACCACAGTCTCAAAGAAAACCATTAGTAACACACTACGCCGTCATGGATTAAAATCCTGCAGCGCACGCAAGGTCCCCCTGCTCAAGCCAGCGCATGTCCAGGCCCGTCTGAAGTTTTCCAATGACCATCTGGATGATCCAGAGGAGGAATGGGAGAAGGTCATGTGGTCTGATGAGACAAAAATAGAGCTCCACTCGCCGTGTTTGGAGGAAGAAGAAGGATGAGTACAACCCCAAGAACACCATCCCAATCGTGAAGCATGGACGTGGAAACATAATTCTTTGGGGATGCTTTTCTGCAAAGGGGACAGGACGACTGCACCATATTGAGGGGAGGATGGATTGGGCCATGTATCGCGAGATCTTGGCCAACAACCTCCTTCCCTCAGTAAGAGTATTGAAGATGGGTCGTGGCTGGGTCTTCCAGCATGACAACGACCCGAAACACACAGCCAGGGCAACTAAGGAGTGGCTCCGTAAGAAGCATCTCAAGGTCAATAATGCCTACCATTCAGCTGTTTTTCTAACCTCATTGTCTGAAGCGTTAACGTTAGGTAGTAAGTGGCCACTGTGCTTGAAATTTAGCTAGTTTGTTGCTACCTGGATGGCTACTAAACAATAGCTGGAACGAACCTAGCGAACAGACGCGAACTGGCTTAGTCAATTCAATGGCTAGCTTTGCATTTGGCTAGCTAACAGTAGCTGCTAGGGGTAAGTTATAACCTACATTTGTGTTTTGTTTTTACATACTGGTAGCCAGAGTCGTTCAAGGGAATTCAGGACATGGGTACTAGTTAACGTTAGCTTGGCTCTCTCTGTGTGTTCGTGCCGTGGGAGGAGGGGTTTCTTCGTTGTCTGAAAGCAATGGCTAGCTAGTATGCTAACTATTCTAGCTAACTAACTAGCTGAATAAGTTGACGACGGACTCGCTCAAGCTGTCGGGACTAACCCACAACGTTAGACACGGACACGAATGATCTGCTTGGCATGTTGACACACTGGTGGTTTGTTGTGGCCGAGTATTGGTGCTAAACCGTGTTGTTGGAGTCCGGCATGCTAGTTGGCTGTGGCGTCATGTGACTAGCTGCCCTGGACAATTTTCACGGAAGAATACTGTACCAAGTTAGCTAGCTGAATAAACTAAGTTAGTCTATTCCTAGAAAACATTGAACCACTGTAGTTTACATCAATTATAGTTTCTGAGGTGGAAGGGGGGGGGGGGGGTAGAAGGATTACTTTATCCTATCCCAGGTATTCCTTAAAGAGGTGGGGTTTCAAATGTCTCCGGAAGGTGGTGAGTGACTCCGCTGTCCTGGCGTCGTGAGGGAGCTTGTTCCACCATTGGGGTGCCAGAGCAGCGAACAGTTTTGACTGGGCTGAGCGGGAACTGTGCTTCCGCAGAGGAAGGGGGGCCAGCAGGCCAGAGGTGGATGAACGCAATGCCCTCGTTTGGGTGTAGGGACTGATCAGAGCCTGAAGGTACGGAGGTGCCGCTCCCTCACAGCTCCGTAGGCAAGCACCATGGTCTTGTAGCAGATGCGAGCTTCAACTGGAAGCCAGTGGAGTGTGCGGAGGAGCGGGGTGATGTGAGAGAACTTGGGAAGGTTGAACACCAGACGGGCTGTGGCATTCTGGATGAGTTGTAGGGGTTTAATGGCACAGGCAGGGAGCCCATCCAACAGTGAGTTGCAGTAATCCAGACGGGAGATGACAAGTGCCTGGATTAGGACCTGTGCCGCTTCCTGTGTAAGGCAGGGTCGTACTCTCTGACTGTTGTAGAGCATGAACCTACAGGATCGGGTCACCGCCTTGATGTTAGCGGAGAACGACAGGGTGTTGTCCAGGGTCACGCCAAGGTTCTTCGCACTCTGGAAGGAGGACACAACGGAGTTGTCAACCGTGATGGCGAGATCATGGAACGGGCAGTCCTTCCCCGGGAGGAAGAGCAGCTCCGTCTTGCCAAGGTTCAGCTTGAGGTGATGATCCGTCATCCACACTGATATGTCTGCCAGACATGCAGAGATGCGATTCGCCACCTGGTTATCAGAAGGGGGAAAAGAGAAGATTAGTTGTGTGTCATCTGCGTAGCAATGATAGGAGAGGCCATTTGAGGATATGACAGAGCCAAGTGACTTGGTGTATAGCGAGAATAGGAGAGGGCCTAGAACTGAGCACTGGGGGACACCAGTGGTGAGAGCACGTGGTGCGGAGACAGATTCTCGCCACGCCACTTGGTAGGAGCGACCGGTCAGGTAGGACACAATCCAAAAGTGAGCCGCGCCGGAGATGCCCAGCTCGGAGAGGGTGGAGAGGAGGATCTGATGGTTCACAGTATCAAAGGCAGCAGACAGGTCTAGAAGGACAAGAGCAGAGGAGAGAGAGTTAGCTTTAGCAGTGCGGAGAGCCTCTGTGACACAGAGAAGAGCAGTCTCAGTTGAATGAAACCTGACCGGTTTGGATCAAGAAGGTCATTCTGAGAGAGACAGCAAGAGAGTTGGCTAAAGACGGCACGCTCAAGAGTTTTGGAGAGAAAAGAAAGAAGGGATACTGGTCTGTAGTTGTTGACATCAGAGGGATCGAGTGTTGGTTTTTTGAGAAGGGGTGCAACTCTCGCTCTCTTGAAGACGGAAGGGACATAGCCAGCGGTCAAGGATGAGTTGATGAGCGAGGTGAGGTAAGGGAGAAGGTCACCGGAGATGGTCTGGAGAAGAGAGGAGGGGATAGGGTCAAGCGGGCAGGTTGTTGGGTGGCCGGCCATCACAAGTCGCAAGATTTCATCTGGAGAGAGAGGGGAGAAAGAAGTTAAAGCATAGGGTAGGGCAGTGTGAGCAGTACAAGCAGTGTCATTTGACTTAACAAACGAGGATCGGATGTCGTCAACCTTCTTTTCAAAATGGTTGACGAAGTCATCCACAGAGAGGGAGGGGGGGGGGGGGATTCAGCAGGGAGGAGAAGGTGGCAAAGAGCTTCCTAGGGTTAGAGGCAGATGCTTGGAATTTAGAGTGGTAGAAAGTGGCTTTAGCAGCAGAAACAGATGAAGAAAATGTAGAGAGGAGGGAGTGAAAAGATGCCAGGTCCGCAGGGAGTCTAGTTTTCCTCCATTTCCGCTCGGCTGCCCGGAGCCCTGTTCTGTGAGCTCGCAATGAGTCATCAACCAACGGAGCAGGAGGGGAGGACCGAGCCGGCCGGGAGGATAGGGGACATAGAGAGTCAAAGGATGCAGAAAGGGAGGAGAGGAGGGTTGAGGAGGCAGAATCAGGAGATTGGAGGGAGAAGGATTGAGCAGAGGGAAGAGATGATAGGATGGAAGAGGAGAGAGTAGCGGGAGAGAGAGAGCGAAGGTTGCGACGGCGCATTAACATCTGAGTAGGGGCAGAGTGAGTAGTGTTGGAGGAGAGCGAGAGAGAAAAGGATACAAAGTAGTGGTCGGAGACATGGAGGGGAGTTGCAGTGAGATTAGTAGAAGAACAGCATCTAGTAAAGATGAGGTCAAGCGTATTGCCTGCCTTGTGAGTAGGGGGGGGTGGTGAGAGGTTGAGGTCAAAAGAGGAGAGGAGTGGAAAGAAGGAGGCAGAGAGAAATGAGTCAAAGGTAGACGTAGGGAGGTTGAAGTCACCCAGAACTGTGAGGGGTGAGCCATCCTCAGGAAAGGAACTTATCAAGGCGTCAAGCTCATTGATGAACTCTCCAAGGGAACCTGGAGGGCGATAAATGACAAGGATGTTAAGCTTGAATGGACTAGTGACTGTGACAGCATGGAATTCAAATGAGGAGATAGACAGATGGGTCAGGGGAAAAAGAGAGAATGTCCACTTGGGAAAGATGAGGATTCCTGTGCCACCACCCCACTGACCAGATGCTCTCGGGGTATGCGAGAACACATGGTCAGACAAGGAGAGAGCAGTAGGAGTAGCAGTGTTTTCAGTGGTAATCCATGTTTCCGTCAGCGCCAAGAAGTCGAGGGACTGGAGGGTAGCTTAGGCTGAGATGAACTCTGCCTTGTTGGCAGCAGAAAGGCAGTTCCAGAGGCTGCCTGAGACCTGGAACTCCACGTGGGTGGTGCATGCAGGGACCACCAGGTTAGAGAGGCAGCAGCCACGTGGTGTGAGGCGTTTGTATAGCCTGTGCGGAGAGGAGAGAACAGGGATAGACAGAGGCATAGTTGACAGGCTACAGAAAATGGCTACAATAATGCAAAGGAGATCGGAATGAAATGAACTAAACATCTGGGAAAGGAGAGAGCGGGGCCTCCCTCACTTACGTTTCACTGAAATACCCAAATATAACTCTCCCAACTTCCACCTCAGAAACTATAATTGATGTAAACTACAGTGGTTCAATGTTTTCTAGGAATAGACTAACTTAGTTTATTCAGCTAGCTAACTTGGTACAGTATTCTTCCGTGAAAATCGTCCAGGGCACCTAGTCACATGACGCCACAGCCAACTAGCATGCCGGACTCCAACAACACGGTTTAGCACCAATACTCGGCCACAACAAACCACCAGTGTGTCAACATGCCAAGCAGATCATTCGTGTCCGTGTCTAACGTTGTGGGTTAGTCCCGACAGCTTGAGCGAGTCCGTCGTCAACTTATTCAGCTAGTTAGTTAGCTAGAATAGTTAGCATACTAGCTAGCCATTGCTTTCAGACAACGAAGAAACCCCTCCTCCCACGGCACGAACACACAGAGAGAGCCAAGCTAACGTTAACTAGTACCCATGTCCTGAATTCCCTTGAACGAGTATGTAAAAACAAAACACAAATGTAGGTTATAACTTACCCCTAGCAGCTACTGTTAGCTAGCCAAATGCAAAGCTAGCCATTGAATTGACTAAGCCAGTTCGCGTCTGTTCGCTAGGTTCGTTCCAGTTATTGTTTAGTAGCCATCCAGGTAGCAACAAACTAGCTAAATTTCAAGCACAGTAGCCACTTACTACCTAACGTTAACGCTTCAGACAATGAGGTTAGAAAAACAGCTGAATGGTAGGCATTATTGACCTTGAGATGCTTCTTACGGAGCCACTCCTTAGTTGCCCTGGCTGTGTGTTTCGGGTCGTTGTCATGCTGGAAGACCCAGCCACGACCCATCTTCAATACTCTTACTGAGGGAAGGAGGTTGTTGGCCAAGATCTCGCGATACATGGCCCCATCCATCCTCCCCTCAATATGGTGCAGTCGTCCTGTCCCCTTTGCAGAAAAGCATCCCCAAAGAATTATGTTTCCACGTCCATGCTTCACGATTGGGATGGTGTTCTTGGGGTTGTACTCATCCTTCTTCTTCCTCCAAACACGGCGAGTGGAGCTTTATTTTTGTCTCATCAGACCACATGACCTTCTCCCATTCCTCCTCTGGATCATCCAGATGGTCATTGGAAAACTTCAGACGGGCCTGGACATGCGCTGGCTTGAGCAGGGGGACCTTGCGTGCGCTGCAGGATTTTAATCCATGACGGCGTAGTGTGTTACTAATGGTTTTCTGTGATTTTTGTTTTAGATTCCGTCTCTCACAGTTGAAGTGTACCTATGATAAAAAATACAGACCTCTACATGCTTTGTAAGTCGGAAAACCTGCAAAATCGGCAGTGTATCAAATACTTGTTCTATCTAGCTATTTTATATAAGGCTATACAGTGGGGAAAAAAAGTATTTAGTCAGCCACCAATTGTGCAAGTTCTCCCACTTAAAAAGATGAGAGAGGCCTGTAATTTTCATCAAAGGTACACGTCAACTATGACAGACAAATTGAGAAAAAAAATCCAGAAAATCACATTGTAGGATTTTTAATGAATTCATTTGCAAATTATGGTGGAAAATATGTATTTGGTCACCTACAAACAAGCAAGATTTCTGGCTCTCACAGACCTGTAACTCTTCTTTAAGAGGCTCCTCTGTCCTCCACTCGTTACCTGTATTAATGGCACCTGTTTGAACTTGTTATCAGTATAAAAGACACCTGTCCACAACCTCAAACAGTCACACTCCAAACTCTACTATGGCCAAGACCAAAGAGCTGTCAAAGGACACCAGAAACAAAATTGTAGACCTGCACCAGGCTGGGAAGACTGAATCTGCAATAGGTAAGCAGCTTGGTTTGAAGAAATCAACTGTGGGAGCAATTATTAGGAAATGGAAGACATACAAGACCACTGATAATCTCCCTCGATCTGGGGCTCCACGCAAGATCTCACCCCGTGGGGTCCAAATGATCACAAGAACGGTGAGCAAAAATCCCAGAACCACACGGGGGGACCTAGTGAATGACCTGCAGAGAGCTGGGACCAAAGTAACAAAGCCTACCTTCAGTAACACACTATGCCGCCAGGGACTCAAATCCTGCAGTGCCAGACGTGTCCCCCTGCTTAAGCCGTTCCAGGCCCGTCTGAAGTTTGCTAGAGTGCATTTGGATGATCCAGAAGAGGATTGGGAGAATGTCATATGGTCAGATGAAACCAAAATAGAACTTTTTGGTAAAAACTCAACTCGTCGTGTTTGGAGGACAAAGAATGCTGAGTTGTATCCAAAGAACACCATACCTACTGTGAAGCATGGGGGTGGAAACATCATGCTTTGGGGCTGTTTTTCTGCAAAGGGACCAGGACGACTGATCCGTGTAAAGGAAAGAATGAATGGGGCCATGTATCGTGAGATTTTGAGTGAAAACCTCCTTCCATCAGCAAGGGCATTGAAGATGAAACGTGGCTGGGTCTTTCAGCATGACAATGATCCCAAACACACCGCCCGGGCAACGAAGGATTTCAAGAAGCATTTCAAGGTCCTGGAGTGGCCTAACCAGTCTCCAGATATCAACCCCATAGAAAATCTTTGGAGGGAGTTGAAAGTCTGTGTTGCCCAGCGACAGCCCCAAAACATCACTGCTCTAGAGGAGATCTGCATGGAGGAATGGGCCAAAATATCAGCAACAGTGTGTGAAAACCTTGTGAAGACTTACAGAAAACGTTTGACCTGTGTCATTGCCAACAAAGGGTATATAACAAAGTATTGAGAAACTTTTGTTATTGACCAAATACTTATTTTCCACCATAATTTGCAAATAAATTCATTAAAAATCCTACAATGTGATTTTCTGGATTTTCTTTTCTCATTTTGTCTGTCATAGTTGACGTGTACCTATGATGAAAATGACAGGCCTCTCTCATCTTTTTAAGTGGGAGAACTTGCACAATTGGTGGCTGACTAAATAGTTTTTTCTCCCACTGTATATATACATACCTACAGTACATATATACATAAATATACATATATACATACACACACTACACACATACATACATACATACATACACATACATATCCTTTAAAAAAATATATTCCCCTTTATTACTTTCCAACCCCGCCACCCTTTCCCCACTTGGAGTAAACTAGTGAACAACAATGCTTAGGCCTCTACTTCCAGCCCATACCCACTATCTACATTTTATGGACACAGTCAATTTTACAATAATTATATTTGTTTGTTTTTTCTCCTGAACTACTTCTACTCTCAACCTCTCCGATCATTTTCATGATGTCCATCCGGTTTGCTTCTATATGCCATATCTTTCTAACTGTGCTCTTTCACAAAAGCTCTGTACCTATAACCTACATACTTATTATGGACACAGTATGCTTACATTATTAGTTATCTTGTTATTATTTGTTGTTAGTTGTTATTAGTCCCATCCTTCAGCTCCATTCAACACCACCCATCTATCTTTGAACACCATCCATATAGGATTTCTATTTGCCATATATATTTCAACTGTACTGTGATGTTTTACAAAAGTTCTGAACCTTTCTATTCTCATTGCTTCTACAGATTGTAAATTGAAAATAAACATTTTTGCTAAAATTATTATTATATTATTGATCGATTGACTATGACTTTTCAGATCACCCAGTAATGCTATCTGCAGGTTTAGCTCCAGGTAAATATTGCAATCCTTTAGCCATTCCTGGACCTGTGTCCAAAAACAAGCTACAAATGGACAGTACCAAAACAAATGATCTAATGATTCTGTCTCTTCGCAGCAAAATCTGCAGAGCTGGGAAGATTGTATCCCCCAGCTCCTCCATGGGTCCTCAGATCCTCAAAAAATTCTACAGCTGCACCATCGAGAGCATCCTGACTGGTTGCATCACCGCCTGGTATGGCAACTGCTTGGCCTCTGACCGCAAGGCACTACAGAGGGTAGTGCGTACGGCCCAGTACATCACAGGGGCAAAGCTCCCTGCCATCCAGGACCTCTATACCAGGCGGTGTCAGAAGAAGGCCCTCAAAATTGTCAAAGACTCCAGTCACCCTAGTCATAGACTGTTCTCTCTGCTACCGCACGGCAAGCGGTACCGGAGTGCCAAGTCTAGGTCCAAAAGACTTCTCAACAGCTTCTACCCCCAAGCCATAAGACTCTGAACAGCTAATCATGGCTACCCGGACTATTTGCACTGCCCCCCACCCCATACTTTTTACGCTGCTGCTACTCTGTTAAGTATTTATGCATAGTCACTTTAACTCTACCCACATGTACATATTACCTCAACTACCTCAACTAGCCGGTGCCCCCGCACATTGACTATGCAACGGTACCCCCCTGTATATATAGCCTCCCTACTGTCACTTTATTCTATTGTATATATAGCCTCCCTACTGTCACTTTATTTTTACTTCTGCTCTTTTTTTCTCAACACTTTTTTGTTGTTGTTTTATTCTTACTTTTTTGTTTAAAATAAATGCACTGTTGGTTAAGGGCTGTAAGTAAGCATTTCACTGTAATGTCTGCACCTGTTGTATTCGGCGCATGTGACCAATAAAATTTGATTTGATTTGATTTGATTTAAATAACATTCTACTGGTAGCAAGAATTTTATATAATAATTTAAATTGAAAGATTCTACGTTTTGAATCCGGTGTCGTTTTGCGTGTCAGTTCATTAACACTATGCCATGGGATCGGTACGTCAAAAATCTCTTCCCAACTATTTTGCAATCTCTATGGGACGGCTGTCAACTAACCTTAGCTGTAATAACATTTGGTCAGCTCTGAGTTTGTTCACTAATCCTAGCTTTAATAACCTTTGGTCAGCTCTGAGTTTGTTCACTAACCCTAGCTTTAATAACCTTTGGTCAGCTCTGAGTTTGTTCACTAACCCTAGCTTTAATAACGTGGTCAGCTCTGAGTTCGTTCACTAACCCTAGCTTTAATAACGTGGTCAGCTCTGAGTTCGTTCACTAACCCTAGCTTTAATAACGTGGTCAGCTCTGAGTTCGTTCACTAACCCTAGCTTTAATAACGTGGTCAGCTCTGAGTTTGTTCACTAACCCTAGCTTTAATAACGTGGTCAGCTCTGAGTTCGTTCACTAACCCTAGCTTTAATAACGTGGTCAGCTCTGAGTTCGTTCACTAACCCTAGCTTTAATAACGTGGTCAGCTCTGAGTTTGTTCACTAACCCTAGCTTTAATAACGTGGTCAGCTCTGAGTTCGTTCACTAACCCTAGCTTTAATAACGTGGTCAGCTCTGAGTTCGTTCACTAACCCTAGCTTTAATAACGTGGTCAGCTCTGAGTTTGTTCACTAACCCTAGCTTTAATAACGTGGTCAGCTCTGAGTTCGTTCACTAACCCTAGCTTTAATAACGTGGTCAGCTCTGGAGTTCGTTCACTAACCCTAGCTTTAATAACGTGGTCAGCTCTGAGTTCGTTCACTAACCCTAGCTTTAATAACGTGGTCAGCTCTGAGTTCGTTCACTAACCCTAGCTTTAATAACGTGGTCAGCTCTGAGTTCGTTCACTAACCCTAGCTATAATATTGTGTGGTCAGCTCTGAGTTTGTTCTAACCCTAACCTTAATGACATATGGACAATTCTGAGTCTGAACCCAAACCATAACCGTAATGACCTATTGACAGTTCTGAGTGTTGGCCCTAACCCTAATCAGCTCTGAGTTCGTTCACTAACCCTAACCCTAACCCTAATCAGCTCTGAGTCTGAACCCAAACCATAACCGTAATGACCTATTGACAGTTCTGAGTGTTGGCCCTAACCCTAATCTTGTGGACAGCTCTGAGTCTAACCTTAATACAGTTTATTTACAATCACTTTGGCAATAATTTCAGAACCTTGACGTCATTTTTCAAAACTCTAGACACAAAACTCACAACCAATGATCAAAATGCAAGTTTTTCAAAACTCTAACACTTTTTTCAATTGCTTGGATACAATACACATAAAACTAAGATCATTTGTTCATTTAACAAAAATCACCTGTTCAATATGACACAACTTAACATCAAAGTACTACTATTTCAAAAGGCAATTCACACATTACATTTCAGATGAGTGTCTATTCATTTCATTACAATTATCCAACTATCAATTGAAACAACTGCTCAAAATGATAAGTAACTGTTGCATTACTCTTAATGCATAGTTGTATGGAAACAGACACACAATATTCCATGTTTAGATCATGAAAGTTTCAAGATAACGAGATTCATTGTCACCAATTAGTGTGGAGCATGAACCAATTAGACTACATTATCTATGGATGTAATATTTCATCATCATTCTTTATCAGACACCGTTTCTATGGTCCCATGTACCACCTTTTCAGACTATTTACAGTATTGATAGTACTGCACTGTATGGATGCAGGCCCTTGTAATTGCTTGTCCAATTCTGCCAACTCGTTACTGATTATTGAGTTCACATTGTGGAACGAGTATATAAAGAATTGATTGGGATCCACTTGCAACAACATAGCGATACGTACTGTAACATGGAGCCGGCAGGTGATCCAGGTCACAATAGAGGTCAAGCAGTGGTGGGAGGAAGACGTGTTGGTCAAAGGAATGGCAGGGGACAAGCACCCCTTCTGAGAGGTGGTCGTGGGCATCGTTTGAGAGGTGTGGGGGAACGTGGTAGAGGACAAGGCCACGCAAATGAGGACTGAGTATGTTCAGGTATGTTCAGTTTCAAGATGGCTGTTGTAATAAAATTCCCTAATAATTCTACATTGTACAGTAATCAGTAAATCTCTTTCCAAAATGTATTTTTAGAGGGTGATGGAGCTGGATGCTGATGACAACCATCACAAATTCATATATTTGGATGAGGCAGGCTTTAACCTGGCCAAGACAAGGAGGAGAGGTCGGAATTTCATTGGCCAGCGGGCAACCATCCAAGTACCTGGACAACGTGGGGCCAACATGACCAAGTGTGCAGCTATATCAGAAGATGGTGTGGTGGGACGCAGACCTCGTATTGGATCATATAATGCAGCTCTCCTTGTAACCTTCCTTGATGAGCTCGATCAGGCCTGTAGAGCCGATGGCGTGACCTATGTCATTGTGTGGGATAATGTCAGGTTCCACCATGCTCATATGGTGCAAGCATGGTTTCAGGCCCATGCACAATTTACCACCCTGTATTTACCCCCATACTCTCCTTTCCTTAACCCGATTGATGGAAGGTTTATGATAGGCGCCCTCATGAACAAGTCACTCTTCTCCAGGCCATGGATGGCCCCGAGTGGCGCAGTGGTCTAAGGCACTGCATCGCAGTGCTAGCTGTGCCACTAGAGATCCTGGTTCGTATCCAGGCTCTGTCGTAGCCGGCCGCGACCGGGAGACCCATGGGGCGGCGCGCACAATTGGCCCAGCGTCGTCCAGGGTAGGGGAGGGAATGGCCGGCAGGGGATGTAGCTCAGTTGGTAGAGCATGGCGTTTGCAATGCCAGGGTTGTGGGTTCGATAAAATAATGTATGCACTAACTGTAAGTCGCTCTGGATAAGAGCGTCTGCTAAATGACTAAAATGTAAATGTAAAATGACGCATGCAATGACATCACAGCAGGCCTGGATTCGCCATGCCCGAAGGTTTTTTCCAAGATGTTTGGCTAATGAAAACATCCATTGTGATGTAGATGAGAACCTGTGGCCAAAACCACAAGACAGAGTTGATGAAAATGTAGAAGTACAGTAATCACTCCTATGATTTGCTTTTTACAGTACAAGCAAGCAAGTTGAGGAACACTGCATTTGATGTTTTACAGTACTGTATTGTTTTTCATCAATATATTTCAGATTTTGTTCAATGATTCCACTGTGTCTGTAGTATTCTCTCTACTACTGCAGTACTTTTACAGGGATGTATTTATAATGAAACATGTATCACCTATTTTGTACTATAATATTTAATGATTGTACGAACAATGACACAGTGAAACTATCGGTTGCTTATGTATGGGTGATCTAAATTAACGTTTCATTGGTATTTCACAATACATTTGTTTTTTGAACCAATGATTGTGCAAGTGCAATATTTCTTTAAAGATATGAATGCACAATGCAATGTTTTGAACATTGGACAGTCTGTGTTACAAGTGATGACCGTTTTGAGTTTTGTGTCTAGAGTTTTGAAAAATTACGTCAAGGTTCTGAAATTAGTGCCAAAGTGATTGTAAAAAACTGTAACATGTCATTAAGGATTTGGTTATGGCCCAGACTCAGAGTTTTCTCCCTCTGTCCCCCACCCCTCCTTGTCCCAGAGCAGAGTGTCTTCCTCTGTCCCCTGCCCCTCCTTGTCCCAGAGCAGAGTGTCTTCCTCTGTCCCCTGCCCCTCCCTGTCCCAGAGCAGAGTGTCTTCCTCTGTCCCCCACCCCTCCCTGCCCCAGAGCAGATTGTCTCCCTCTGTCCCCCACCCCTCCTTGTCCCAGAGCAGAGTGTCTTCCTCTGTCCCCCACCCCTCCCTGTCCCAGAGCAGATTGTCTCCCTCTGTCCCCCACCCCTCCCTGTCCCAGAGCAGATTGTCTCCCTCTGTCCCTAAGTCCCTCCCTGTCCCAGAGCAGAGTGTCTTCCTCTGTCCCCTGCCCCTCCTTGTCCCAGAGCAGATTGTCTCCCTCTGTCCCCACCCCTCCCTGTCCCAGAGCAGATTGTCTCCCTCTGTCCCTAAGTCCCTCCCTGCCCCAGAGCAGAGTGTCTTCCTCTGTCCCCTGCCCCTCCCTGCCCCAGAGCAGAGTGTCTTCCTCTGTTCCCTGCCCCTCCCTGTCCCAGAGCAGAGTGTTTTCCTCTGTCCCTAAGTCCCTCCCTGTCCCAGAGCAGAGTGTTTTCCTCTGTCCCCTGCCCCTCCCTGTCCCAGAGCAGAGTGTCTTCCTCTGTCCCCTGCCCCTCCCTGTCCCAGAGCAGAGTGTCTTCCTCTGTCCCCTGCCCCTCCCTGTCCCAGAGCAGAGTGTCTTCCTCTGTCCCCCGCCCCTCCCTGTCCCAGAGCAGAGTGTCTTCCTCTGTCCCATGCCCCTCCCTGTCCCAGAGCAGAGTGTCTTCCTCTGTCCCCTGCCCCTCCCTGTCCCAGAGCAGAGTGTCTTCCTCTGTCCCCTGCCCCTCCCTGCCCCAGAGCAGAGTGTCTTCCTCTGTCCCCCGCCCCTCCCTGTCCCAGAGCAGAGTGTCTTCCTCTGTCCCTAAGTCCCTCCATGTCCCAGAGCAGAGTGTCTTCCTCTGTCACCTGCCCCTCCCTGCCCCAGAGCAGAGTGTCTTCCTCTGTCCCTAAGTCCCTCCCTGTCCCAGAGCAGAGTGTCTTCCTCTGTCCCTAAGTCCCTCCCTGCCCCAGAGCAGAGTGTCTTCCTCTGTCCCCTTCCCCTCCCTGTCCCAGAGCAGAGTGTCTTCCTCTGTCCCCTGCCCCTCCCTGCCCCAGAGCAGAGTGTCTTCCTCTGTCCCATAGTCCCTCCCTGCCCCAGAGCAGAGTGTCTTCCTCTGTCCCCTGCCCCTCCCTGCCCCAGAGCAGAGTGTCTTCCTCTGTCCCCTGCCCCTCCCTGTCCCAGAGCAGAGTGTCTTCCTCTGTCCCCTGCCCCTCCCTGTCCCAGAGCAGAGTGTCTTCCTCTGTCCCCTAACCCTCCCTGTCCCAGAGCAGAGTGTCTTCCTCTGTCCCCTGCCCCTCCCTGTTCCAGAGCAGAGTGTCTTCCTCTGTCCCTAAGTCCCTCCCTGTCCCAGAGCAGAGTGTCTTCCTCTGTCCCTAAGTCCCTCCCTGTCATAGAGCAGAGTGTCTTCCTCTGTCCCCTGCCCCTCCCTGTCCTAGAGCAGAGTGTCTTCCTCTGTCCCCTGCCCCTCCCTGTCCCAGAACAGAGTGTCTTCCTCTGTCCCTAAGTCCCTCCCTGTCCTAGAGCAGAGTGTCTTCCTCTGTCCCCTGCCCCTCCCTGTCCCAGAGCAGAGTGTCTTCCTCTGTCCCATGCCCCTCCCTGCCCCAGAGCAGAGTGTCTTCCTCTGTCCCCTGCCCCTCCCTGTCACAGAGCAGAGTGTCTTCCTCTGTCCCTAAGTCCCTCCCTGTCCCAGAGCAGAGTGTCTTCCTCTGTCCCTAAGTCCCTACCTGTCCCAGAGCAGAGTGTCTTCCTCTGTCCCTAAGTCCCTCCCTGCCCCAGAGCAGAGTGTCTTCCTCTGTCCCCTGCCCCTCCCTGTCCCAGAGCAGAGTGTCTTCCTCTGTCCCATGCCCCTCCCTGCCCCAGTGCAGAGTGTCTTCCTCTGTCCCATGCCCCTCCCTGTCCCAGAGCAGAGTGTCTTCCTCTGTCCCCTGCCCCTCCCTGTCCCAGAGCAGAGTGTCTTCCTCTGTCCCCTGACCCTCCCTGTCCCAGAGCAGAGTGTCTTCCTCTGTCCCCTGCCCCTCCCTGTCCCAGAGCAGAGTGTCTTCCTCTGTCCCCCGCCCCCACCCTGTCCCAGAGCAGAGTGTCTTCCTCTGTCCCCCGCCCCCTCCCTGTCCCAGAGCAGAGTGTCTTCCTCTGTCCCCCGCCCTCCCTGTCCCAGAGCAGAGTGTCTTCCTCTGTCCCTAAGTCCCTCCCTGTCCCAGAGCAGAGTGTCTTCCTCTGTCCCCCGCCCCCTCCCTGTCCCAGAGCAGCGTGTCTTCCTCTGTCCCCCGCCCCTCCCTGTCCCAGAGCAGAGTGTCTTCCTCTGTCCCTAAGTCCCTCCCTGCCCCAGAGCAGAGTGTCTTCCTCTGTCCCTAAGTCCCTCCCTGCCCCAGAGCAGAGTGTCTTCCTCTGTCCCCTTTCCCTCCCTGTCCTAGAGCAGAGTGTCTTCCTCTGTCCCCTGCCCCTCCCTGCCCCAGAGCAGAGTGTCTTCCTCTGTCCCTAAGTCCCTCCCTGCCCCAGAGCAGAGTGTCTTCCTCTGTCCCCTGCCCCTCCCTGTCCCAGAGCAGAGTGTCTTCCTCTGTCCCCCGCCCCTCCCTGTCCCAGAGCAGAGTGTCTTCCTCTGTCCCCCGCCCCTCCCTGTCCCAGAGCAGAGTGTCTTCCTCTGTCCCCCGCCCCTCCCTGTCCCAGAGCAGAGTGTCTTCCTCTGTCCCTAAGTCCCTCCCTGTCCCAGAGCAGATTGTCTTCCTCTGTCCCCTGCCCCTCCCTGTCCCCGAGCAGAGTGTCTTCCTCTGTCCCCCGCCCCTCCCTGTCCCAGAACAGA
This sequence comes from Coregonus clupeaformis, assembly GCF_020615455.1. NCBI lineage: Eukaryota > Metazoa > Chordata > Actinopteri > Salmoniformes > Salmonidae > Coregonus > Coregonus clupeaformis. The sequence continues at coordinate 36,287 of NW_025534659.1, forward strand.
GTGTCTTCCTCTGTCCCCCGCCCTCCCTGTCCCAGAGCAGAGTGTCTTCCTCTGTTCCCCGCCCCTCCCTGTCCCAGAACAGAGTGTCTTCCTCTGTCCCCCGCCCCTCCCTGTCCCAGAGCAGAGTGTCTTCCTCTGTCCCCCGCCCCTCCCTGTCCCAGAGCAGAGTGTCTTCCTCTGTCCACTGCCCCTCCCTGTCCCAGAGCAGAGTGTCTTCCTCTGTCCTTAATTCCCTCCCTGTCCCAGAGCAGAGTGTCTTCCTCTGTCCCTAAGTCCCTCCCTGTCCCAGAGCAGAGTGTCTTCCTCTGTCCCTAAGTCCCTCCCTGCCCCAGAGCAGAGTGTCTTCCTCTGTCCCCTGCCCCTCCTGTCCTAGAGCAGAGTGTCTTCCTCTGTCCCCTGCCCCTCCCTGCCCCAGAGCAGAGTGTCTTCCTCTGTCCCCTGCCCCTCCCTGTCCCAGAGCAGAGTGTCTTCCTCTGTCCCCCGCCCCTCCCTGTCCCAGAGCAGAGTGTCTTCCTCTGTCCCTAAGTCCCTCCCTGTCCCAGAGCAGATTGTCTTCCTCTGTCCCCTGCCCCTCCCTGTCCCAGAGCAGAGTGTCTTCCTCTGTCCCCCGCCCCCTCCCTGTCCCAGAACAGAGTGTCTTCCTCTGTCCCCCGCCCCTCCCTGTCCCAGAGCAGAGTGTCTTCCTCTGTTCCCCGCCCCTCCCTGTCCCAGAACAGAGTGTCTTCCTCTGTCCCCCCGCCCCTCCCTGTCCCAGAACAGAGTGTCTTCCTCTGTCCCCCGCCCCTCCCTGTCCCAGAGCAGAGTGTCTTCCTCTGTCCCCTGCCCCTCCCTGTCCCAGAGCAGAGTGTCTTCCTCTGTCCCCTGCCCCTCCCTGTCCCAGAGCAGAGTGTCTTCCTCTGTCCCTAAGTCCCTCCCTGTCCCAGAGCAGAGTGTCTTCCTCTGTCCCTAAGTCCCTCCCTGTCCCAGAGCAGAGTGTCTTCCTCTGTCCCTAAGTCCCTCCCTGCCCCAGAGCAGAGTGTCTTCCTCTGTCCCCTGCCCCTCCCTGTCCTAGAGCAGAGTGTCTTCCTCTGTCCCCTACCCCTCCCTGCCCCAGAGCAGAGTGTCTTCCTCTGTCCCCTGCCCCTCCCTGTCCCAGAGCAGAGTGTCTTCCTCTGTCCCCTGACCCTCCCTGTCCCAGAGCAGAGTGTCTTCCTCTGTTCCCCGCCCCTCCCTGTCCCAGAGCAGAGTGTCTTCCTCTGTCCCCTGCCCCTCCCTGCCCCAGAGCAGAGTGTCTTCCTCTGTCCCCGCCCTCCCTGTCCCAGAGCAGAGTGTCTTCCTCTGTTCCCCTTCCCTCCCTGTCCCAGAGCAGAGTGTCTTCCTCTGTCCCCCGCCCCTCCCTGTCCCAGAACAGAGTGTCTTCCTCTGTCCCCCGCCCCTCCCTGTCCCAGATCAGAGTGTCTTCCTCTTTCCCCCGCCCCTCCCTGTCCCAGAACAGAGTGTCTTCCTCTGTCCCCCGCCCCTCCCTGTCCCAGAACAGAGTGTCTTCCTCTGTCCCCCGCCCATCCCTGTCCCAGAACAGAGTGTCTTCCTCTGTCCCCCGCCCCGCCCTGTCCCAGAACAGAGTGTCTTCCTCTGTCCCCCGCCCCTCCCTGTCCCAGAGCAGAGTGTCTTCCTCTGTTCCCCGCCCCCTCCCTGTCCCAGAACAGAGTGTCTTCCTCTGTTCCCCGCCCCTCCCTGTCCCAGAACAGAGTGTCTTCCTCTGTCCCCCCGCCCTCCCTGTCCCAGAGCAGAGTGTCCTCCTCTGTCCCCTGCCCCTCCCTGTCCCAGAGCAGAGTGTCTTCCTCTGTCCCTAAGTCCCTCCCTGTCCCAGAGCAGAGTGTCTTCCTCTGTCCCCTGCCCCTCCCTGCCCCAGAGCAGAGTGTCTTCCTCTGTCCCCTGCCCCTCCCTGCCCCAGAGCAGAGTGTCTTCCTCTGTCCCCTGCCCCTCCCTGTCCCAGAGCAGAGTGTTTTCCTCTGTCCCTAAGTCCCTCCCTGTCCCAGAGCAGAGTGTCTTCCTCTGTTCCCCGCCCCTCCCTGTCCCAGAGCAGAGTGTTTTCCTCTGTCCCCTGCCCCTCCCTGTCCCAGAGCAGAGTGTCTTCCTCTGTCACCTGCCCCTCCCTGTCCCAGAGCAGAGTGTCTTCCTCTGTCCCCTGCCCCTCCCTGTCCCAGAGCAGAGTGTCTTCCTCTGTCCCCCGCCCCTCCCTGTCCCAGAGCAGAGTGTCTACCTCTGTCCCCTGCCCCTCCCTGTCCCAGAGCAGAGTGTCTTCCTCTGTCCCCTGCCCCTCCCTGTCCCAGAGCAGAGTGTCTTCCTATGTCCCCTGCCCCTCCCTGCCCCAGAGCAGAGTGTCTTCCTCTGTCCCCCCGCCCCCTCCCTGTCCCAGAGCAGAGTGTCTTCCTCTGTCCCTAAGTCCCTCCATGTCCCAGAGCAGAGTGTCTTCCTGTGTCCCCTGCCCCTCCCTGCCCCAGAGCAGAGTGTCTTCCTCTGTCCCTAAGTCCCTCCCTGTCCCAGAGCAGAGTGTCTTCCTCTGTCCTTAAGTCCCTCCCTGCCCCAGAGCAGAGTGTCTTCCTCTGTCCCCTTTCCCTCCCTGTCCTAGAGCAGAGTGTCTTCCTCTGTCCCCTGCCCCTCCCTGCCCCAGAGCAGAGTGTCTTCCTCTGTCCCTAAGTCCCTCCCTGCCCCAGAGCAGAGTGTCTTCCTCTGTCCCCCGCCCCTCCCTGTCCCAGAGCAGAGTGTCTTCCTCTGTCCCCTGCCCCTCCCTGTCCCAGAGCAGAGTGTCTTCCTCTGTCCCCCACCCCTCCCTGTCCCAGAGCAGAGTGTCTTCCTCTGTCCCCTGCCCCTCCCTGTCCCAGAGCAGAGTGTCTTCCTCTGTCCCCTTCCCCTTCCTGTCCCAGAGCAGAGTGCCTTCCTCTGTCCCCTGCCCCTCCCTGTCCCAGAGCAGAGTGTCTTCCTCTGTCCCCTTCCCCTCCCTGTCCCAGAGCAGAGTGTCTTCCTCTGTCCCCCGCCCCTCCCTGTCCCAGAGCAGAGTGTCTTCCTCTGTCCCCGCCTCCCTGTCCCAGAGCAGAGTGTCTTCCTCTGTCCCCCGCCCCTCCCTGTCCCAGAGCAGAGTGTCTTCCTCTGTCCCTAAGTCCCTCCCTTTCCCAGAGCAGAGTGTCTTCCTCTGTCCCCCTCCCCTCCCTGTCCCAGAGCAGAGTGTCTTCCTCTGTCCCCTGCCCCTCCCTGTCCCAGAGCAGAGTGTCTTCCTCTGTCCCCTTCCCCTCCCTGTCCCAGAGCAGAGTGTCATCCTCTGTCCCATGCCCCTCCCTGCCCCAGAGCAGAGTGTCTTCCTCTGTCCCCTGCCCCTCCCTGCCCCAGAGCAGAGTGTCTTCCTCTGTCCCCTGCCCCTCCCTGTCCCAGAGCAGAGTGTCTTCCTATGTCCCTAAGTCCCTCCCTGTCCCAGAGCAGAGTGTCTTCCTCTGTCCCTAAGCCCCTCCCTGTCCCAAAGCAGAGTGTCTTCCTCTGTCCCCTGCCCCTCCCTGTCCCAGAGCAGAGTGTCTTCCTCTGTCCCATGCCCCTCCCTGCCCCAGAGCAGAGTGTCTTCCTCTGTCCCCCGCCCCTCCCTGTCCCAGAGCAGAGTGTCTTCCTCTGTCCCCTGCCCCTCCCTGTCCCAGAGCAGAGTGTCTTCCTCTGTCCCCCACCCCTCCCTGTCCCAGAGCAGAGTGTCTTCCTCTGTCCCCTGCCCCTCCCTGTCCCAGAGCAGAGTGTCTTCCTCTGTCCCCTTCCCCTCCCTGTCCCAGAGCAGAGTGCCTTCCTCTGTCCCCTGCCCCTCCCTGTCCCAGAGCAGAGTGTCTTCCTCTGTCCCCTTCCCTCCCTGTCCCAGAGCAGAGTGTCTTCCTCTGTCCCCCGCCCCTCCCTGTCCCAGAGCAGAGTGTCTTCCTCTGTCCCCCGCCCCTCCCTGTCCCAGAGCAGAGTGTCTTCCTCTGTCCCCCGCCCCTCCCTGTCCCAGAGCAGAGTGTCTTCCTCTGTCCCTAAGTCCCTCCCTTTCCCAGAGCAGAGTGTCTTCCTCTGTCCCCCTCCCCTCCCTGTCCCAGAGCAGAGTGTCTTCCTCTGTCCCCTGCCCCTCCCTGTCCCAGAGCAGAGTGTCTTCCTCTGTCCCCTTCCCTCCCTGTCCCAGAGCAGAGTGTCTTCCTCTGTCCCCCGCCCCTCCTTGTCCCAGAGCAGAGTGTCTTCCTCTGTCCCCCGCCCCTCCCTGTCCCAGAGCAGAGTGTCTTCCTCTGTCCCCCGCCCCTCCCTGTCCCAGAGCAGAGTGTCTTCCTCTGTCCCTAAGTCCCTCCCTTTCCCAGAGCAGAGTGTCTTCCTCTGTCCCCCTCCCCTCCCTGTCCCAGAGCAGAGTGTCTTCCTCTGTCCCCCGCCCCTCCCTGTCCCAGAGCAGAGTGTCTTCCTCTGTCCCTAAGTCCCTCCCTGTCCCAGAGCAGAGTGACTTCCTCTGTCCCTAAGTCCCTCCCTGCCCCAGAGCAGAGTGTCTTCCTCTGTCCCCCGCCCCTCCCTGTCCTAGAGCAGAGTGTCTTCCTCTGTCCCCTGCCCCTCCCTGCCCCAGAGCAGAGTGTCTTCCTCTGTCCCCCGCCCCTCCCTGTCCCAGAGCAGAGTGTCTTCCTCTGTCCCCTGCCCCTCCCTGCCCCAGAGCAGAGTGTCTTCCTCTGTCCCCCGCCCCTCCCTGTCCCAGAGCAGAGTGTCTTCCTCTGTCCCCCTCCCCTCCCTGTCCCAGAGCAGAGTGTCTTCCTCTGTCCCCCGCCCCTCCCTGTCCCAGAACAGAGTGTCTTCCTCTGTCCCCCGCCCCTCCCTGTCCCAGAACAGAGTGTCTTCCTCTTTCCCCCGCTCCTCCCTGTCCCAGAACAGAGTGTCTTCCTCTTTCCCCCGCCCCTCCCTGTCCCAGAACAGAGTGTCTTCCTCTGTCCCCCGCCCCTCCCTGTCCCAGAGCAGAGTGTCTTCCTCTGTCCCCTGCCCCTCCCTGTCCCAGAGCAGAGTGTCTTCCTCTGTCCCCTGCCCCTCCTGTCCCAGAGCAGAGTGTCTTCCCTCTGTCCCCTGCCCCTCCCTGTCCCAGAACAGAGTGTCTTCCTCTGTCCCCCCGCCCCTCCTGTCCCAGAACAGAGTGTCTTCCTCTGTCCCCCGCCCCTCCCTGTCCCAGAGCAGAGTGTCTTCCTCTGTCCCCTGCCCCTCCCTGTCCCAGAGCAGAGTGTCTTCCTCTGTCCCTAAGTCCCTCCCTGTCCCAGAGCAGAGTGTCTTCCTCTGTCCCTAAGTCCCTCCCTGCCCCAGAGCAGAGTGTCTTCCTCTGTCCCTAAGTCCCTCCCTGTCCCAGAGCAGAGTGTCTTCCTCTGTCCCCCGCCCCTCCCTGTCCCAGAACAGAGTGTCTTCCTCTGTCCCCCGCCCCTCCCTGTCCCAGAGCAGAGTGTCTTCCTCTGTCCCCTGCCCCTCCCTGTCCCAGAGCAGAGTGTCTTCCTCTGTCCCCTGCCCCTCCCTGCCCCAGAGCAGAGTGTCTTCCTCTGTCCCCTGCCCCTCCCTGCCCCAGAGCAGAGTGTCTTCCTCTGTCCCCCGCCCCTCCCTGTCCCAGAGCAGAGTGTCTTCCTCTGTCCCCCGCCCCTCCCTGTCCCAGAGCAGAGTGTCTTCCTCTGTCCCCCGCCCTCCCTGCCCCAGAACAGAGTGTCTTCCTCTGTCCCCCCGCCCCTCCCTGTCCCAGAACAGAGTGTCTTCCTCTGTCCCCCGCCCCTCCCTGTCCCAGAACAGAGTGTCTTCCTCTGTCCCCTGCCCCTCCCTGTCCCAGAACAGAGTGTCTTCCTCTGTCCCCCGCCCCTCCCTGTCCCAGAACAGAGTGTCTTCCTCTGTCCCCCGCCCCTCCCTCTCCCAGAGCAGAGTGTCTTTCTCTGTCCCCCGCCCCTCCCTGTCCCAGAACAGAGTGTCTTCCTCTGTCCCCCGCCCCTCCCTGTCCCAGAGCAGAGTGTCTTCCTCTGTCCCCCGCCCCTCCCTGTCCCAGAGCAGATTGTCTCCCTCTGTCCCCCGCCCCTCCCTGTCCCAGAGCAGAGTGTCTTCCTCTGTCCCCCGCCCCTCCCTGTCCCAGAACAGAGTCGGTGCCTGCTGACAATAGTGTGCCATAAAGCTGATGGATAGACAGAAAGCATCAATCAGGTCCCAGGTGCCCTCTGTCCCCCGCCCCTCCCTGTCCCAGGTGCCCTCTGTCCCGTCCTGCAATAGATGACCCATCAGATGGTTAGGGCTAGGGTAGACGGCCCATCTGTGCCAGGCGTTAAGAGCTGCTCTCCTGACCCATGCCCAATCTGGTCACTGCTGAGTGGAGGAACATGGGTAATGGAATCCCTGGGCACGGGGGGCAGTGTAGTATTCATCTGTGTATTGTGAATAATGTACTCACAACAGGAGGCATCTGGACGACACTTGAACTCAAATATTCAATAACTCTCTAATGTATGTTGTCCCATGTGTGATGCAGTATTCTGGTCCAAGGCTCTTATCCACAGTGTTATTGTTGTGTTCATGGAGAAGCCTGGTCAGGATATCACTGAACAGTATCTGCATATTCCAGGTAATATGTGGTCTGTGTAGAGAAATCAATCAATCAAATGTATCTTATAAAGTCTCTTTTACATGAGTAGTTGTCACAAAGGCCCTGAGGGGTGGCCAATCCGCTTCTGGCTGTACCAACTAGAGAATGTATAGCAGTTTGTTGCCTTAACAACATAACAACAAACATAGAACCTGTCAAGAGAAGGATGATCCTTATACTCTAAATCGTATCAAAAGCAATGAGATAAAGATTGATCCCAAACCAGGAAGAAAAAATACAAAATATTCTGCTGCTCCTCCTGTCTCCATCCATTTTCTCAGAGCAATTTCCTTTATAACTGCAGACATAGTGTCCGAGGACCGTAAATTGAAAATCCATTTGTTGAACAAGTACCTTTCACTTAAAATAAGAGGGAAAAACGTGGTGGAGTAATATGACATGAGATAATGATGTGTTTTCTACTGGGCCATCTGTCTGAAGGAAAGGTCAGGAGAAAAGACAAGAGGAGACAGGGCTGTCTCAGGTGATAGAGAGGCAGAGAGAGACGACTGGAGGAGGGGATAGGAGGATGGGGGAGGAGGAGGTGGGAAGAGTGGGGAGAAAATGGGGGATGGGGAGGAGGAGGGGGAGGAGAAGGGGGAGAAGAGAAGAGAAGAGAAGGAGGGGAGGGGGAAGGAGGATGGGGAAGAGGGGGAGGGGGAAGACTGGGAGTGGGGGGGACTAAAATATATATTTTTTAAATGTAAAATGAGTCGAGGGTGAGATGGGGTGAGAAAGGGGGAGGGGAGACGAAGGGTGACGAGGGGTAGTACAATTTTAGGGGCCTGGGTGTTGCTGTGGAATTATCTTAATGTAGCAGCAGTAGATTGGAGTCCTGAGTTAACGCCCTGTTAGGGATCTGTTCTGTTTTTGCTCTGTCAGGGCTCTGTTCTGTTAGGGCTCTGTTAGGGATCTGTATTTTAGGGCTCTCTTCTGTTAGGGTTCTATTAGGGCTCTGTTCTTTTAGGGCTCTGTTAGTATTCTGTTAGTGATCTGTTTTGGGTCTTTTAGGGATCTGTTCTGTTAGGATTATATTAGGGCTCTATTCTGTTTGGGTTACATTTGGGCTCTGTTAGTGCTCTGTTAGGGCTCTGTTAGTGCTCTGTTAGGGCTCTGTTAGTGCTCTGTTAGTGCTCTGTTAGTGCTCTGTTAGGGCTCTGTTAGTGCTCTGTTAGTGCTCTGTTAGGGCTCTGTTAGTGTTCTGTTAGTGCTCTGTTAGTGCTCTGTTAGAGCTCTGTTAGTGCTCTGTTAGGGCTCTGTTAGTGCTCTGTTAGTGCTCTGTTAGTGCTCTGTTAGCGCTCTGTTAGGGCTCTGTTAGTGCTCTGTTCTGTAATGACTCTGATAGGACACCGTTCTGTTAGGGCTCTGTTCTATTAGTGCTCTTTTCTGTTAGGGTTTTGTTCTGTTAGTGCTCTGTTAGGGCTCTGTTAGTGCTCTGTTAGGGCTCTGTTAGTGCTCTGTTAGGGCTCTGTTAGGGCTCTGTTAGGGCTCTGTTAGTGCTCTGTTCTGTAATGACTCTGATAGGACACCGTTCTGTTAGGGCTCTGTTCTATTAGTGCTCTTTTCTGTTAGGGTTTTGTTCTGTTAGGGCTCTGTCAGTCCTCTGTGAGGGATCTGTTCTGGAAGGTTTCTGATAAATTAGGGTTCTGTTCTGTTAGGGCTCTGTTAAGGCACAGTTCTGTTAGGGCTCTGTTCTGTTAGTGTTATGTAAGGGCTCTGTTCTTTTCGGACTCTATAAAGGCTCTGTTATGTTAGCGCGCTATAAGGGCTCTGTTTTGTTAGGGCTCTGTAAGGGCTCTGTTCTATTCAGGTTCTGTAAGGGCTCTGTTCTGTTAGTGCTCTGATCTATTAGGGCTTTGTCAATGCTCTCTTAGTGGTCCTCTGTAGCTCAGCTGGTAGAGCACGGCGCTTGTAACGCCAAGGTAGTGGGTTCGATCCCCGGGACCACCCATACACAAAAAATGTATGCACGCATGACTGTAAGTCGCTTTGGATAAAAGCGTCTGCTAAATGGAATATTATTATTATTATTATTATTAGTGCTCTGTTATGACTCTGTTAGGGCTCTGTTCTGTTAGTGCTCTGTTTTGTTAGGGTTCTCTTTTCTGTAAGTGTTATGTTCTGTTAGGGTTCAATTATCTAAGAGTTTTCTTCTGTTAGGGTTCTGTTATGGCTCTGTTCTGTTAGGGTTCTGTTCTGTTAGGGTTCTGTTCTCTTAAATCTCTATTCTGTCAGGGCTCTGTTCTGTTAGGGTTCTGTTAGTTCTCGGTTCCATTAGGGTTCTGTTTTTTTAGGGCTCTGTTCTGTTATGGCTCTGTTTTGTTAGGGTTCTCTTTTCTGTAAGCGTTATAAATCTCTGATCTATTAGGGTTCTATAAGGGCTCTGTTCTTTGATGGCTCTGATCTGCTCTGTAAGGACTTGGTTCTATAAGGGCTTTCTTCTGTTAGGGCTCTGTTATATAAAGGCTCTGTTCTATAAAGGCTTTGTTCTGTTAGGGCTCTGTTCTGTTAGGGCTCTGTTCTGTTAGGATTCTGTTCTTTTAGGGCTCGTTTAGGGCTCTGTTCTGTTAGAGCTCTGTTCTGTTAGGGCTATATTATGTTAGGCTCTGTTATAGTTTTGTTAGGGCCCTGTTCTGTTAGGGCTCTGTTCTTTTAGGGATCTGTTCTGTTAGGGCTCTGAACTGTTAGGGCTCTTTTCTGTAATGGCTCTTTTCTGTTAGGGCTCTGTTTTGTAAAGTCTCTATTCTGTAGGGCTCTGTTAGGGCCCTTTTCTCTTAGGGTTCTGTTCTATTAGTGTTCTGTTAAGGCTCTGTTCTGTTAGGGCTCTGTTCTTTTAGGGTTCTGTTCTGTTTGGGCTCTGTCCTGTTAGAGCTCTTTTAAAGCTATTTTCTGTTAGAGCTCTGTTCTGTTAGGGCTCTACTCTGTTATGGCTCTGTTAGTTATCGGTTCCATTAGGGCTCTGTTTTGGTAGGGATCTGTTCTGTTAGGGCTCTGTTCCGTTAGTGCTCTGTTAGGGCTATGTTCTGTAAGGGTTCTGTTTTGTTAGGGTTCTCTTTTCTGTTAGGATTCTGTTGGGGCTCTGTTCTGTTTCGGTTCTGTTTTGAAAGGGTTCTGTTCTGTTAGGGTTCTGTTCTGTATTCATTCTGTTCTGTTAGGGTTCTGTTAGGGCTCTGTTTTTTTAGGGCTCTGTTCTGTTAGGGTTCTGTTCTCTTAGGGCTCTGTTCTGTTACGTTTCTGTTCTTTAGTGGTTATGTTAGGGATATGTTCTGTCAGGGCTCTGTTCTGTTAGGGTTCTGTTAGTTCTCGGTTCCGTTAGGGCTCTGTTTTGTTAGGGCTCTGTTCTGTTAGTGCTCTGTTAGGGCTCTGTTCTGTTAGTGCTCTGTTTTGTTAGGGTTCTCTTTTCTGGAAAGTCATGTTCTGTTAGGGATCAGTTCTCCAAGAGTTCTCTTCTGTTAGGGCTATTCTATTAGGGCTCTTTAAGAGGACTGTGTCAATAAACATGGTCAAGGTGACAGTGATAACCGATACTCCAATACAAGTGTCATCCGCCAGATTTGCTGCAGTTTAAATGGGTGCAAAATGACTCGACTCAACCGTCACGCCACAGAACATCAAACTACACTGTCGCCACCGGCAACAGTTTGTACATGTCACATCACCCTCTCTGTGGCATCGGAGACAACAATGGATTATGTTTTCTTTTATTATTGGTGTGTGTGTGTGTGTGTGTGTGTGTGTGTGTGTGTGTGTGTGTGTGTGTGTGTGTGTGTGTGAAGGCTTTCTCTATGAGGAAACCTAATGGAGCACATTTTCCATAACCTGTGGGTACACTCTGCATACAAAAGTATGTGGAATCCCCTTCAAATGAGTGGATTCGGCTATTTCATCCACACCCGTTGCTGACAGGTCTATAAAATCGAGCACACAGCCATGTAATCTCCATAGACAAACATTGGCTGGGCCGTACGCACTACCCTCTGTAGTGCCTTGCGGTCGGAGGCCGAGCAGTTGCCATACCAGGCGGTGATGCAACCAGTCAGGATGCTCTCGATGGTGCAGCTGTATAACTTTTTGAGGATCTGAGGACCCATGCCAAATCTTTTCAGTCTCCTGAGGGGGAATAGGCTTTGTCGTGCCCTCTTCACGACTGTCTTGGTGTGTTTGGACCATGATAGTTTGTTGGTGATGTGGACACCAAGGAACTTGAAGCTCTCAACCTGTTCCACTATGCTCAGTCCTCTTTTTTTTCCTGTAGTCCACAATCATCTCCTTTGTCTTGGTCACATTGAGGGAGAGGTTGTTATCCTGGCACCACACGGCCAGGTTTCTAACCTCCCTATAGGCTGTCTCATCGTTGTCGGTGATCAGGCCTACCACTGTTGTGTCGTCGGCAAACTTAATGATGGTGTTGGAGTCATGCCTGGCCATGCAGTCATGGGTGAACAGAGAGTACAGGAGGGGACTGAGCACGCACCCCTGAGGGGCCCCCGTGTTGAGGATCAGCGTGGCAGATGTGTTGTTGCCTACCCTTACCACCTGGGGGCAGCCCGTCAGGAAGTCCAGGATCCAGTTGCAGAGGGAGGTGTTTAGTCCCAGGATCCTTAGCTTAGTGATGAGCTTTCAGGGCACTATGGTGTTGAACGCTGAGCTGTAGTCAATGAATAGCATTCTCACGTAGGTGTTCCTCTTGTCCAGGTGGGAAAGGGCAGTGTGGAGTGCAATAGAGAATGCATCATCTGTGGATCTGTTGGGGCAGTATGCAAATTAGAGTGGGTCTAGGGTTTCTGGGATAATGGTGTTGATGTGAGCCATGACCAGCCTTTCAAAGCACTTCATGGCTACAGACGTGCTATGGGTCGGTAGTAATTTAGGCAGGTTATCTTAGTGTCCTTGGGCACGGGGACTATTACATTTGACATTTTAGTCATTTAGCAGACACTCTTATCCAGAGAGACTTACAGTTAGTGATTGCATACATTTTCATACTGGCCCCCCGTGTGGAAACGAACCCACAACACTGGTGTTGCAAACGCCATGCTCTACCAACTGAGCTACAGGGGACGAAATACCCTTTCTTGCAAAAAAATAAAGCTGATTTGATTTAGACTTTGTACAATTTCATAAAGTGTTTTATTATCGTTTACGATGGAGTCAAAAAGCAACTATAGCTCTAGTCTATGCCCCGAGACTCGCTTGGGCTTGTTTGCTACAGAACTGTCCATTCAAGACTAAGGATTGCTCAAAGTCCGCCTGTCTGCTCACCAGCCCCGAAAACCCCGAACCGAAGATCGAGATCAGATTGGTAATGTTTAAAGTGTCCAAGTGTTCCGAATTTGCATAGGAACAGTCCTCGAATTTCGCTATGGTGGTCTGCTTGAAACATGTTGGTATTACAGACTCAGTCAGGGACATGTTGAACATGTCGGTGCAGGCACTTGCCAGTTGTTCAGCACATGCTCGGAGTACACGTCCTGGTAATCCATCCGGCCCTGCGGCCTTGTGAATGTTGATCTGCTTAAAAGTCTTATTCACATCGGCTACGGAGAGCGTGATCACATAGTCATCCGGAACAGCTGGTGCTCTCATGCATGCTTCAGTGTTGCTTGCCTCGAAGCGAGCATAGAAGTGGTTTAGCTCGTCTGGTAGGCTTGTGCCAATGGGCAGCTCGCGGCTGTGCTTCCCTTTGTAGTCTGTAATAGTTTTCAAGCCCTGCCACATCCGACGAGCGTCAGAGCCGGTGTAGTACGATTCCATCTTAGTCCTGTATTCACTCTTTGCCTGTTTGATGGTTCGTCTGAGGGCATAGCGGGATTTCTTATAAGCGTCCGGGTTAGAGTCCCGCTCCTTGAAAGCGGAAGCTCTACCCTTTAGCTCAGTGCGGATGTTGCCTGTAATCCATGGCTTCTGTTTGGGGTATGTCCCCTGTAGCTCAGTTGGTAGAGCATGGCTTGCAACGCCAGGGTTGTGGGTTTGCTTCCCACGTGGGGCCAGTATGAAAATGTATGTCCTAACTGTAAGTCGCTCTGGATAAGAGCGTTTGCTAAATGACTAAAATGTAAAAATGTATGTACGTATGGTCACTGTGGGGACGACGTCATCGATGCACTTATTGATGAAGCCAGTGACTGATGTGGTGTACTCCTCAATGCTATCTGAAGAATCCCGGAACATGTTCCAGTCTGTGCTAGCAAAACAGTCCTGTAGCTTAGCATCTATATTAACCGAGTCACTGGTGCTTCCTGCTTTAGTTTTTGCTTATAAGCAGGAATCAGGAGGATAGAGTTATGGTCAGATTTGCCAAATGGAGGGCGAGGGAGAGCTTTGTATGCGTCTCTGTGTGTGGAGTAAAGGTGGTCTAGAGTTTTTTTTCCTCTGGTTGCTCATTTAAAATGCTGGTAGAAATGAAGTCGAACAGAAGTTTCCCTGCATTGAAGTCCCCAGCCACTAGGAACGCTGCCTTTGGATGAGCGTTTTCCTGTTTAGTTATGGCCTTATACAGCTCATTGAGTGCAATCTTAATGCCAGCATTGGTTAGTGGTGGTAAATAGACAGCTAAGAAAAATATAGATGAAAACTCTCTTGGTAAATAATGTGGTCTACAGCTTATCATAAGGTACTCTACCTTAAGTGAGCAAAACCTTGAGACTTCCTTAGTATTTGATTTTGTGCACCAGCTGTTGTTTACAAATATACACAGACCGCCACCCCTTGTCTTACCGGAGTCAGCCGTTCTATCCTGCCGATGTAGCGTATAGCCCGCTAACTGTATGTTGTCCATGTCGTCGTTCAGCCACGACTCTGTGAAACATAAGATATTACAGTTTTTAATGTCCCGTTGGTAGGATAACCGTAATCTTAGGTCGTCCAATTTATTTTCAAATGATTGACGATTGGCTAATAGGATTGATGGAAGAGGCAGTTTACTCGCTCGCCGTCGGATCTTTACAAGGCACCCCGACCTACGTCCACGATTTCTCCGTCTCTTCCTCATGCGAATGACGGGGATTTGGGCCTTGTCGGGTGTCTGTAGGATATCCTTCGAGGCCGCCTTGTTGAAGAAAAAATATTCGTCCAATAGGAGGTGAGTAATCGCTGTCCTGATATCCAGAAGCCCTTTTTGGTCATAAGAGACGATGGCAAAAACATTATGTACAAAATAAATTACAAATAACGCGGAAAAACACACATAATAGTACAATTGGTTAGAGGGCTGTAAAACGGCAGCCATCTTCTCCGGCGCCATCATTCAGATTCATCTTATATTTCTAGTATTAACTATTTCAAACAAGGATGCTTACTGATTAAGGCCTCTGAAACGGCACAGCATTCTAATTCTTCTGGGTAGGCCTTGTATTTGAAGATTTCCTCTGCTAGTTTATCCAGTATATCGGACTTCATCTTGGAGCTGACAGTCAGCGTTGTTTGGCTAACCTGGTATTCAGTCCAGTTGGATCTCAGTGTCGTATGAGAAGCGTGGAATCGGAAAGTCCTTTGGCCACTGTTCCGTTTGGGACGACACAGACTCAAAGGATGACAGGATCACAGTGTCATCTGATACTATGGAAATGCTGTCATCAGAGCCATGTGAGGTTGAGTGAGATGCAGTCTCAACAGGGGTACTGTTCAAAGTTGGGTTAGCGTGCTGCTGAATCACCTTTACTGTCCCCAAGTTCAGAGGTAGAAGTCAAATTGAAGAACTTGTTGCCATAATCTTGGTTCATATAATGCAGTCTAATGCTGCCTTTTAACCCAAAGACACTTTTTATTGTTTTGAGCAGGTCATCCAAGAACTCTGGTATACCATTTTGGAGGGTACGTTTTTCAGAGTTGTTCTCCCCAAAGACAACTTTCAATCTTGTGGGCTTCATGGTTCCTTGGTTCCAGCCATGTTGATCTGAAAAAGAGAGCCAGGACACATTATTTTACTATCTATCAATTTGACTTCAAACTCAATACAATGTAGGACTCAATTGAATATAATGAATTACTATTACATTCACCAGTCTAACCTTTAAACATCTGTATCTTTTCACTTCTCTCTTATTCTGTAGTCTGCTAGCGGGTATACATCTGTAGTCTGCTAGCGGGTATACATCTGTAGTCTGCTAGCGGGTATACATCTGTAGTCTGCTAGCGGGTATACATCTGTAGTCTGCTAGCGGGTATACATCTGTAGTCTGCTAGCGGGTATACATCTGTAGTCTGCTAGCGGGTATACATCTGTAGTCTGCCAGCGGGTATACATCTGTAGTCTGCTAGCGGGTATACATCTGTAGTCTGCTAGTGGGTATACATCTGTAGTCTGCCAGCGGGTATACATCTGTAGTCTGCTAGTGGGTATACATCTGTAGTCTGCCAGCGGGTATACATCTGTAGTCTGCTAGCGGGTATACATCTGTAGTCTGCTAGCGGGTATACATCTGTAGTCTGCTAGCGGGTATACATCTGTAGTCTGCTAGCGGGTATACATCTGTAGTCTGCCAGCGGGTATACATCTGTAGTCTGCTAGCGGGTATACATCTGTAGTCTGCTAGCGGGTATACATCTGTAGTCTGCCAGCGGGTATACATCTGTAGTCTGCTAGCGGGTATACATCTGTAGTCTGCTAGCGGGTATACATCTGTAGTCTGCTGGCGGGTATACATCTGTAGTCTGCTAGCGGGTATACATCTGTAGTCTGCTAGCGGGTATACATCTGTAGTCTGCTAGCGGGTATACATCTGTAGTCTGCTAGCGGGTATACATCTGTAGTCTGCTAGCGGGTATACATCTGTAGTCTGCTAGCGGGTATACATCTGTAGTCTGCCAGCGGGTATACATCTGTAGTCTGCCAGCGGGTATACATCTGTAGTCTGCCAGCGGGTATACATCTGTAGTCTGCTAGCGGGTATACATCTGTAGTCTGCTAGCGGGTATACATCTGTAGTCTGCTAGCGGGTATACATCTGTAGTCTGCTAGCGGGTATACATCTGTAGTCTGCTAGCGGGTATACATCTGTAGTCTGCTGGCGGGTATACATCTGTAGTCTGCTAGCGGGTATACATCTGTAGTCTGCTAGCGGGTATACATCTGTAGTCTGCTAGCGGGTATACATCTGTAGTCTGCCAGCGGGTATACATCTGTAGTCTGCTAGCGGGTATACATCTGTAGTCTGCTAGCGGGTATACATCTGTAGTCTGCCAGGCAGCGGGTATACATCTGTAGTCTGCTAGCGGGTATACATCTGTAGTCTGCTAGCGGGTATACATCTGTAGTCTGCTAGCGGGTATACATCTGTAGTCTGCTAGCGGGTATACATCTGTAGTCTGCTAGCGGGTATACATCTGTAGTCTGCTAGCGGGTATACATCTGTAGTCTGCTAGCGGGTATACATCTGTAGTCTGCTAGTGGGTATACATCTGTAGTCTGCTAGTGGGTATACATCTGTAGTCTGCTAGCGGGTATACATCTGTAGTCTGCTAAGCGGGTATACATCTGTAGTCTGCCAGCGGGTATACATCTGTAGTCTGCTAGCGGGTATACATCTGAGTTCTTGTGGCTCTACAAGTTCCACTTTCTTATTGGGCAACATTTTAATGTAATATGCTCTGTAGTGTTCAATATACCACCCACAAAGCCTCCTGACAATGAAGATCAACTTCTCCTGCAATATTATCATGTTAATGATTTCACTAAACTCTGGCAGTCCCCTGAGCGAGCCATGTGCCAAGATCATGCCATCCCTGTAGTTAACTCCATTGTGTGTCACACCTTTTAGCTGGGCATACTATGTCTGCATTTGAGTAGTTCCATCTCAGAGATATTGAGATTTCCTCTTTTAGAACATCAATGTGAATAGTTGAAACATTTGTCACTTCCAACAAAGGTTTGGGAAGGCTACATGTGTGCAAATGATATGCCATCTGATCCTGATGTCTCTCTGAGACCGAAAGGGTCACATTTTTGAAGCAACTGGTGTGTCTTACAACTTTCTTTAAAAAAGCTATGTTTCGCTTCAAAACGCATTGTCCATAGTCCAAGTAGTGGTCCAAACTGCCGTATCAATTGTGGATCATGTTAGAAATGGTGTTTAGGCTTAAGGTCAGAGTCAGGGAAAACCTCTTTAAATCTCATTCTGTGTTCTGAGATTTTAAAGTCAAGATACACAATGGATTCCTCAGTATGAATAGGTGTAACTACAAGGTCCACTATGTCCTTAAGGTCTGTTAAAGATTTGCCAAGCTGGTTCCTCAAAGGGAACGCTCTGCCCAATCAAAAAAGGTACAAATCTCAGCAGACTCCAGTTCTGATGGGCATTTCCTCCAACAGTTTTTCTTGATCCAATCGTAAGTGGCACAGGATGAGGCCGATTAGTTTTGTCAGTCCACTTAAAAGGAAAAGTTATTATTGCCTCATTCAAAGTGGATAAAGTGTCTTTTTTGTGATGCATACATTGAGCCACAGTGCAAGCTCAAAAGGGACAATGCCTTCAAAGAGATTATGAACAATATCTGGAGGAACACCAGTGGTCACATCAAAACAGGAGAGGTGCTCTGACAAAACACACTTTATTTTTCCCTCCTTAATAGTTGGACAGGTGCTTTCCTCAAGCACCCTCAGGTGACCTGCATGAATTTCCTTCGTTCTTAGACAGAAAGCTCCACTTCTATCTTATTTTGTCAGATATTCTAACTTCTCTGTAGTGCAAAATCTACAGGTGTACGCCCCGGTGAAAGTCTCAACAAATCCTGCATTACCGTGTGCACCAAGGTTGTCTGCGACAACACACGGAGCTGTGCCTTTCACTGTTCTGCCCAACTTCCAGACAAAGACCCCATTCTGTTCTAAACGTACAAGATCGCTAATCAGAGGTTCTAAAACATTTTCATAACCATAGCACTTCACATCATTACTTTTGATTAAAGCAGCCAAATATATAGATGACAAAGTGGACTGACAACCTGGCTGCAAATTACCCAATATCCAATAAATGCCACAAATTGTATGTTTCTTTCTAGGCGTACCAAGGGGATTGCAAATTTCAAAGTCGTCAATATATAATATCAACGAGATACTGTCCTGTTTGGTTAGCAATTCATTTTCTTTGAAAAAGGCACAATCAAAGAGGGATTTGTATACCTGCTCAGAGCTGGGTGTCTGTTGATCTGGTATTAAAATGGCCAGCCTGATATAGAATAGTTGGACAATTAAGAATCTGCTGTAAGGACTTTAAAATAGGAATATATTTCGAAGGACTTCTTATTTTTTGAGTCAAATATGTATTCTACTGGTTCCACAACATTAAAGTGCCACCTAAAGTAACCCTTTCGCCTCCAAGCAGTGGAGAGTGAACCTCTGGGTCATATCGCTTTTTCAATGGGGTTTGACTTGCACAGTGCACTTGCTAGCTCTTGAACAACTGATTGGTCGACTTGGCAACAGTTGTCCTGTAGTATTTTGTTTATAGTCTTCTGTGTAATAGGCAAAGATACTGATTTGATCAAATATTGAAACTCCTGCAGGAGCTCATCTATGGCTGCACTTGATACAATACAAATGTTTTCTAACTTAAGAAGGACTGAAGCAATTTTAAGCTCAATATCTATTGCCTAAGTCTATAAATCTATATTATTATAGTCTTCAGAACTTTCATTCTCAAATCTGGGGTCCACATTCACTTCATTACAATAAATATTCTCCCAATTTGAAATTTGAGCAGGAACACTGTCAAATGATTCTTCACCAGAACAACTTACTGTCTTTCTTTCAACAATCCCAGGTTTAAAGTCATTCACATCATTAAAGTGTTTTCTGTGTTTATTACTTTTGAAATTCTCATAAATATTGGTTTTGTATGCACAATCCCGAAACATACAAAAGCTCATGATTTTTCAGATGTTGAAAATATTCTCTTTCTGTAGAAAGTTGATTATGACCCCAGATATGGCATCTGAACGTAGATAGAGCTTTGGTTAGTGAGGATTGCGGAGCAGGGTGATTTCTTGACAGATGGCTCAGTAAAGCCTTAAATGTGCATATGCAATCCAAGTAAATACATGGGGATGAATGGCCCTGTCCATAACGCCTATGACTAAGTTTAGAATGCTTGAGCAGTTCTGATCTTCTTGAAAAAGACCTCCAGCAATCTTTGCATTTCCACATTCATTGCAACTCTAGAAAAATGACTTTACTGCACATTAGGCCTCTCTAAATAACGTTACCTTTACTAGGCACATTAGGCCTGTCTAAATAACGTTACCTTTACTAGGAACATTAGGCCTCTCTAAATAACGTTACCTCTGGGAGAAATACACAATGACAATCTAGCAAACCTCTAAATTATGATTAGAATTGGACTGTGATGCATTGAATGGATTGTGACACATAAGGCTAATTGTATTAGTGCTACATTTGTGATTTGCTGACTATCACAGCCAATTTTGTTGAATATTGTGACACCCAACAATATTAACATTAACCTTATACCAGTCTCTGTTCTGTTAGAATGACTTACCAGCAGCAGTAAAATTAATTAGTCTAACCTTCAGGAATTCACTTAAACAAGGCTGGGGAGAAAATGCAAAGTTCCTTTCAATGTTGAGACCAATAAAATGTTCAGAATGTTCAGAAGTGATTACCTAGTATTCAACATTAGCTAGCATTGCGCGTGGTTGGCTAGCTAAGTTCGCATGTTAGCGAGTAGTAGCATTGTAGCTAACACAATTACTATGAAAAAGAAATAAAATAACCTTACTAATAATAATAGCTAACCGTTAGAAGTAGCTAGCCACCATCCCAAGACACAATGTCAGCATAAAACAAAGTTATCCAATAGTCACTTGCACACGCGGCTACACTCGTTTTTTTTAAACAAAATGAACCGGGAGAAAATACACTGACTTAGTTGACAATGGCAGAACTACCCTTACAAAACGTAACACAGACACGAGCTTGCTCGCTAGCTTGCTAGTAAAAGTGACTAGCTAGCTAAGTTACCTATGACTTTCGTAACACATTACGTCCACAACAAAGTTGTATAAATCTCATACGCCACCAAATGGTCAATTATACAGTTATCAAACACACCACCAACAACATATTGCTTACAAAATATAATTTCATGACTCAACCTACCGTGTATAACTGTGCTTTCTCATCAACCGTTATGAACTGGGAAGAACAAGAGGATTTGCAGGTGGAAAAGTTGCCTCTGAACGTTGCGTCATGACGTCAGATGTCTGTGCAGACCACACGTTTGCAAGCGGAAGGAGAAAAACCCATTTCTATACTTCAATTGAAACAGAAATATTAGATTGAGGGCAATGTAAATGTATTTAGGTTGAGCGAATCCACAAGAAATAGGTTGAAACCAATAAAGTATAATTTTTAATTAAACAAATCCCCAAGAATACATACATCACTGTTTTCAGTGTTCTACCTGATTCAGGTAATCCAGACAAATGATTTACTGTATGACAAATGATTACTACTACCAATATTCTTAATACAGATTTCTAAAACAAATGTCAAAGAGAATAACAACACACAGTTGAAACCATTTTTTTCCCCAAATTGTCTTATACTCCCGATCATCTTGGTGACCTCACTGCAGAGTTACAGGTCAGGGAGTTACAGGTCAGGGAGTTAGAGGTCAGGGGAGTTAGAGGTCAGGGAGTTAGGAGGTCAGGGGAGTTAGAGGTCAGGGAGTTACAGGTCAGGGAGTTACAGGTCAGGGAGTTAGCAGGTCAGGAGTTAGAGGTCAGGAGTTAGGAGGTCAGGGAGTTAGCAGGTCAGGGAGTTAGGAGGTCAGGGAGTTAGAGGTCAGGGAGTTAGAGGTCAGGGAGTTAGAGGTCAGGGAGTTAGGGAGGTCAGGAGTTACAGGTCAGGGAGTTAGAGGTCAGGAGTTAGAGGTCAGGGAGTTACAGGTCAGGGAGTTAGGAGGTCAGGGAGTTAGAGGTCAGGAGTTAGAGGTCAGGGAGTTAGCAGGTCAGGAGTTAGCAGGTCAGGGAGTTAGAGGTCAGGGAGTTAGAGGTCAGGGAGTTGCAGGTCAGGGAGTTAGAGGTCAGGGAGTTAGAGGTCAGGAGTTAGAGGTCAGGGAGTTCAGGTCAGGAGTTAGAGGTCAGGGAGTTGGCAGGTCAGGAGTTAGGAGGTCAGGGAGTTAGAGGTCAGGAGTTAGAGGTCAGGAGTTAGAGGTCAGGGAGTTAGAGGTCAGGGGAGTTAGCAGGTCAGGAGTTAGAGGTCAGGAGTTAGGCAGGTCAGGAGTTAGAGGTCAGGGAGTTAGAGGTCAGGGAGTTAGAGGTCAGGGAGTTAGAGGTCAGGGAGTTAGAGGTCAGGGAGTTAGAGGTTAGAGTGAGTCATGTGCCCAAAGTGAGAATTACCAGTCCCCTGGGGCCCTTTGGTAAATATGCAAAGTGAGAATTACCAGTCCCCTGGGGCCCTTTGGTAAATATGCAAATTGATTTTCTTTACATGCCTGCCTGTAAAAGGAAAAAAGATATGTTGGTAATGGTTGACAGTTACTGCAAATGGATTGAAGTTTTCCCCACCTTGAGTGATATATGTTTATTGCTGTTGTTGTTTTCTTTTCTTCTCTTTGTTTTTGTCTTGCTTCAATAACAGATCTCACCAGATTGGGTCTGCTGAATGGTCGGGATTTCTCCCTAAGGATTAGCCCTCTAACTCCCTGACCTCTAACTCCCTGACCTCTAACTCCCTGACCTCTAACTCCCTGACCTCTAACTCCCTGACCTCTAACTCCCTGACCTGTAACTCCCTGACCTCTAACTCCCTGACCTCTAACTCCCTGACCTCTAACTCCCTGACCTCTAACTCCCTGACCTCCAACTCCCTGACCTCATCTCCCTGACCTGTAACTCCCTGACCTCTAACTCCCTGACCTCTAACTCCCTGACCTGTAACTCCCTGACCTCTAACTCCTGACCTCCAACTCCCTGACCTCTAACTCCCTGACCTCTAACTCCTGACCTCTAACTCCCTGACCTCTAACTCCTGACCTCTAACTCCTGACCTGTAACTCCCGGACCTGTAACTCCTGACCTGTAACTCCCTGATCTCTAACCCTGACCTCTAACTCCTGACCTCTAACTCCTGACCCGCAACTCCTGACCTCCAACTCCCTGACCTCTAACTCCCGACCTCCAACTCCTGACCTCCAACTCCTGACCTGTAACCCCTGACCTCCAACCCTGACCTCAACTCCCCGACCTCAACTCCCTGACCTGTAACTCCTGACCTGTAACTCCCTGACCTCTAACTCCCTGACCTCTAACTCCCTGACCTGTAACTCCCTGACCTCTAACTCCTGACCTGTAACTCCCTGACCTCCAACTCCTGACCTCTAACTCCCTGACCTCTAACTCCCTGACCTCTAACTCCCTGACCTGTAACTCCCTGACCTGTAACTCCCTGACCTCTAACTCCCTGACCTCTAACTCCCTGACCTCTAACTCCCTGACCTGTAACTCCCTGACCTCTAACTCCTGACCTGTAACTCCCTGACCTCTAACTCCTGACCTCTAACTCCCTGACCTGTAACTCCCTGACCTGCAACTCCCTGACCTCTAACTCCCTGACCTCTAACTCCCTGACCTGTAACTCCCTGACCTCTAACTCCCTGACCTGTAACTCCCTGACCTGTAACTCCCTGACCTCTAACTCCCTGACCTGTAACTCCCTGACCTCTAACTCCCTGACCTCTAACTCCCTGACCTGTAACTCCCTGACCTGTAACTCCCTGACCTCTAACTCCCTGACCTCTAACTCCCTGACCTCTAACTCCCTGACCTCTAACTCCCTGACCTGTAACTCCCTGACCTCTAACTCCCTGACCTGTAACTCCCTGACCTCTAACTCCCTGACCTCTAACTCCCTGACCTGTAACTCCCTGACCTGTAACTCCCTGACCTCTAACTCCCTGACCTCTAACTCCCTGACCTGTAACTCCCTGACCTCTAACTCCCTGACCTGTAACTCCCTGACCTGTAACTCTGCAGTGAGGTCACCAAGATGATCGGGAGTATAAGACAATTTGGGGAAAAAAATGGTTTCAACTGTGTGTTGTTATTCTCTTTGACATTTGTTTTAGAAATCTGTATTAAGAATATTGGTAGTAGTAATCATTTGTCATACAGTAAATCATTTGTCTGGATTACCTGAATCAGGTAGAACACTGAAAACAGTGATGTATGTATTCTTGGGGATTTGTTTAATTAAAAATTATACTTTATTGGTTTCAACCTATTTCTTGTGGATTCGCTCAACCTAAATACATTTACATTGCCCTCAATCTAATATTTCTGTTTCAATTGAAGTATAGAAATGGGTTTTTCTCCTTCCGCTTGCAAACGTGTGGTCTGCACAGACATCTGACGTCATGACGCAACGTTCAGAGGCAACTTTTCCACCTGCAAATCCTCTTGTTCTTCCCAGTTCATAACGGTTGATGAGAAAGCACGGTTATACACGGTAGGTTGAGTCATGAAATTATATTTTGTAAGCAATATGTTGTTGGTGGTGTGTTTGATAACTGTATAATTGACCATTTGGTGGCGTATGAGATTTATACAACTTTGTTGTGGACGTAATGTGTTACGAAAGTCATAGGTAACTTAGCTAGCTAGTCACTTTTACTAGCAAGCTAGCGAGCAAGCTCGTGTCTGTGTTACGTTTTGTAAGGGTAGTTCTGCCATTGTCAACTAAGTCAGTGTATTTTCTCCCGGTTCATTTTGTTTAAAAAAAACGAGTGTAGCCGCGTGTGCAAGTGAACTAACTCCCTGACCAAAAAGCTCTATTTTTGTCTCATCAGACCACATGACCTCCTCCCATTCCTCCTCTGGATCATCCAGATGGTCATTGGCAAACTTCAGACGGGCCTGGACATGCGCTGGCTTGAGCAGGGGGACCTTGCGTGCGCTGCAGGATTGTTACTGTGTGTTACTAATGGTTTTCTTTGAGACTGTGGTCCCAGCTCTCTTCAGGTCATTGACCAGGTCCTGCCGTGTAGTTCTGGGCTGATCCCTCACCTTCCTCATGATCATTGATGCCCCACGAGGTGAGATCTTGCATGGAGCCCCAGACCGAGGGTAATTGACCATCATCTTGAACTTCTTCCATTTTCTAATAATTGCACCAAAAGTTGTTGCCTTCTCACCAAGCTGCTTGCCTATTGTCCTGTAGCCCATCCCAGCCTTGTGCAGGTCTACAATTGTATCCCTGATGTCCTTACACAGCTCTCTGGTCTTGGCCATTGTGGAGAGGTTGGAGTCTGTTTGATTGAGTGTGTGGGCAGGTGTCTTTTCTACAGGTAACGACTTCAAACAGGTGCAGTTAATACAGGTAATGAGTGGAGAACAGGAGGGCTTCTTAAAGAAAAACTAACAGGTCTGTGAGAGCCGGAATTCTTACTGGTTGGTAGGTGATCAAATACTTATGTCATGCAATAAAATGCAAAAAAAATCATACAATGTGATTTTCTGGATTTTTGTTTTAGATTCCGTCTCTCACAGTTGAAGTGTACCTATGATAAAAATTACAGACCTCTGCATGCTTTGTAAGTAGGAAAACCTGCAAAATCGGCAGTGTATCAAATTCTTGTTCTCCCCACTGTACATGTCACTACTTCCGCCGAGGCTGCCTCCCCTCCTTGTTCGGGCAGGTTTCGGCGTTCATCGTCACCGGCTTACTAGCTGCTGCCGATCCCATTCTCATCACTCCACTTGTCATGTCTGTAAGTCGCTTTGGATAAAAGCGTCTACTAAATATATTATTATATTATGTCTTGTCTCGTCAATCACACACACCTGGTTCTCATTCCCCTAATTAGTATGTGTATAAGTGTTCCCTCTGTTCCTCTTGTCTTTGTGAGTGATTGTTTCATTGTGAGAGCCAGGAGCTCGGTTGAGCTACTCTTCCATTTGTTATTACCAAGGTGGAATATTTCCCTTGTGATAGTTTCGTTTTAACGCTGGGTGTGTTTTATTTATGTAAACGGAATAAACTCTGGACTTCAGTGTTTTACCTCCTGTGCCTGACTCCTTCATTCACACTTTGTCACAATAAAGTGTGTGCAAATGTAGTAAGTTATGGAGGTACGGCAAACAATATGCCATAGTGCAACATTTGGAGTGATAGATGTGCAGAAGATGATGTGCAAATAGAGATACTGGGGTGCAAATTTAGCAAAATATATAACAATATGGTAGGTAGTTGGATGGGCTAATTACAGGTGGGCTGTGTACAGGTGCAGTGATTGGTAAGCTGCTCTGACAACTGACGCCTAAAGTTAGTGAGGGAGATGAGAGTCTCCAGCTTCAGAGATTTTTGCAATTCGTTACAGTCATTGGCAGCAGAGAACTGGAAGGAATGGCGGCCAAAGGAGGTGTTGGCTTTGGGAATAACCAGTAAGATATACCTGCTGGAGCGCAGACTATGGGTGGGTGTTGCTATGGTGACCAATGAGCTAAGATAAGACAGGGATTTGCCTAGCAGTGATTTATAGATGACCTGGAGCCAGTGGGTTTGGCGACGAATATGTAGTGAGGGCCAGCCAACAAGAGCGTACAGGTCACAATGGTGGGTAGTATATGGGGCTTTGGTGACAAAACGGATGGCACTGTGATAGACTACATCCAATTTGCTGAGTAGAGTGTTGGAGGCTATTTTGTAAATGACATCGCCGAAGTCAAGGATCAGTAGGATAGTCAGTTTTACGAGGGCATGTTTGGCAGCATGAGTGAAGGAGGCTTTGTTGCGAAATAGGAAGCCGATACTAGATCTAACTTTTGATTGGAGAAGCTTAATGTGAGTCTGTAAGGAGAGTTTACAGTCTAACCAGACACCTAGGTATTTGTAGTTGTCCACATACTTTAGGTCAGACCCGCCAAGAGTAGTGATTCTAGTCGGGTGGGCGGGTGCTAGCAGCGTTCGATTGAAGAGCATGCATTTAGTTTTACTAGTGTTTAAGAGTAGTTGGAGGCTGCGGAAGGAGTGTTGTATGGCGTTGAAGCTCGTTTGGAGGTTTGTTAACACAGTGTCCAATGAAGATGTATACAAAATGGTGTCGTCCGCATAGAGGTGGATCCGAGCTTCACCAGCAGCAAGAGCAACATCAATGATATACACTGAGAATAGAGTCGGCCCGAGAATTGAACACTGTGGCAGCCCCATAGAGACTGCCATAGGTCCAGACAACAGGCCCTCTGATTTGACACATTGAACTCTATCTGAGAAGTAGTCGGTGAACCAGGCGAGGCAGTCGTTTGAGAAACTAAGGCTATGGTCGGTGATCTGTTTGTTAACTTGGCTTTCAAAAACATTCGAAAGGCAGGGCAGGATGGATATAGGTATGTAACAGTATGGATCTAGAGTGTCACCCCCTTTGAAGAGGGGGATGACCACGGCAGCTTTCCAATCTTTGGGGATCTCAGACGTTACGAAAGAGAGGTTGAACAGGCTAGTAATAGGGGTTGCGACAATTTCAGCAGCTAATTTTAGAAAGAAAGTGTCCAGATTGTCTAGCCCAGATGATTTGTAGGGGTCCAGATTTTTCAGCTCTTTCAGAACATCAGCTGTCTGGATTTCTGTAAAGGAGAAGCGGGGTGGGCATGGGCAAGTTGCAGCAGAGGGTGCAGAGTTGGTGGCCGGGGTAGGGGTAGCCAGGTGGAAAGCATGGCCAGCCGTAGCAAAATGCGTGTTAAAATTCTCGATAATTGTAGATTTATCGGTGGTGACAGTGTTTCCTAGCCTCAGTGCAGTGGGCAGTTGGGAGTAGGTGCTCTTATTCTCCATGGACTTTACAGTGTCCCAAAACTTTTTGGAGTTAGTGCTACAGGATTCAAATTTCTGTTTGACAAAGCTAGCCTTTGCTTTCCTAACTGATTGTGTATATTGGTTCCTGACTTCCCTGAAAAGTTGCATATCGCGGGGGCTGTTCGATGCTAATGCAGTACGCCACAGGATGTTTTTGTGCTGGTCAAGGGCAGTCAAGTCTGAGGAGAACCAGGGGCTATATCTGTTCTTAGTTCTGAATTTTTTGAATGGGGCATGCTTATTTAAGATTGAGAGGAAAGCACTTTTAAAGAACAACCAGGCATCCTCTACTGACAGAATGAGGTCAATATCCATCCAGGATACCCGGGGCAGGTCAATTAGAAAGGCTTGCTCGCTAAAGTGTTTTAAGGAGCGTTTGACAGTATGGTCGTTTGACCGTGGACCCATTAGGGACGCAGGCAATAAGGCAGTGATCGCTGAGATCCTGGTTGAAGACAGATTGTAGGTTGGCCAGGGTGTTAAGCATATCCCAGTTTAGGTCACCAAGCAGTACGAAGTCTGAGGATAGATGGGGGGCAATCAGTTCACATATGGTGTCCAGGGCACAGCTCGGGGCTGAGGGGGGTCTATAGCAAGCGGCAACAGTGAGAGACTTATTTCTGGAAAGGTGGATTTTTAGAAGTAGAAGCTCAAACTGTTTGGGCACAGACCTGGATAGTATGATAGATCTCTGCAGGCTATCTCTACAGTAGATTGCAACTCCTTCCCCTTTGGCAGTTCTATGTAGACGGGAAATGTTGTAGTTGGGGATGGAAATTTCAGAATTTTTGGTGGCCTTCCTAAGCCAAGATACAGACACTGCTAGAACATCAGGGTTGGCGGAGTGTGCTAACGCAGTGAATAAGTCAAACTTAGGGAGGAGGCTTCGGATGTAAAAAAACCCCAAGGTTTTTACAGTTACAGAAGTCAACAAATGATAACACCTGGGGAGTAGGAGTGATACTGGGGGCTACAGGGCCTGGGTTAACCTCTACATCACCAGAGGAACAGAGGAGGAGTAGAATAAGGATACGGCTAAAGGCTTTAAGAACTGGTCTTCTAGTGCGTTGGGTACAGAGAAAAAAAGGGGCAGATTTCCAGGCATTGTAGAATAGATTCAGGGCATTATGTACAGACAAGGATATGGAAGGATATGAGTACAGTGGAGGTAAACCTAAGCGTTGGGTAACAATGAAAGAGATAGCATCACTGGAGGCACAGATTGAGTCGGTCTCCGCGTGTATGGGGGGTGGAACAAAGGAGCTGTCTAATGCAGGTTTAGCTGGGCTGGGGGATCTACAGTGAAATAATACAATAAGAAATAACCGAAACAGCAATAAGCAAGGCATATTGACATGGGAGAGAGGCATAATGCAATCACAGGTGTTATTCGAGAGAGCTAAGACAACATCTGGTAATGGTGACAAAGTTTGGGCTGAGGTTAAACATAAACAGGATGCGGTACCGTATAAAGGAACAGTCCAGCAGGCATCAGCTGTATAGCTGAGTTATCATAAGGTCCGGCGAACAGCAATAGGAGAGTTCGGAGGTAGTTCGGGGGCTGCTACAGCTACTGGTTGCAGACTGGCTGACAAATTGTCCAAGCTAGAGCTAGATCTGGCTGGTGGATAGTGCAGGCCACGGACAATGGTGAAGACGCTAACGGTGGCTAATAGCAAGTAGCCATTCGGTTGCAGCTAGGCTATTTCACACTACTTCTTTCCACTCCTTTCCTCTTTTGACCTCACCCTCTCACCGTCCCCCCCTACTCACAAGGCAGGCAATACGCTTGACCTCATCTTTACTAGAAGCTGTTCTTCTACTAATCTCACTGCAACTCCCCTCCAAGTCTCCGACCACTACTTTGTATCCTTTTCTCTCTCGCTCTCCTCCAACACTACTCACTCTGCCCCTACTCAGATGGTAATGTGCCGTCGCAACCTTTGCTCTCTCTCTCCCGCTACTCTCTCCTCTTCCATCCTATCATCTCTTCCCTCAGCTGAGTCCTTCTCCCTCCGATCTCCTGATTCTGCCTCCTCAACCCTCCTCTCCTCCCTTTCTGCATCTTTTGACTCTCTATGTCCCCTATCCTCCCGGCCGGCTCGGTCCTCCCCTCCTGCTCCGTGGCTTGACGACTCATTGCGAGCTCACAGAAGAGGGCTCCGGGCAGCCGAGCGGAAATGGAGGAAAACTAGACTTCCTGCGGACCTGTCATCTTTTCACTCCCTCCTCTCTACATTCTCTTCCTCTGTTTCCGCTGCTAAAGCCACTTTCTACCAATCTAAATTTCAAGCCTCTGCCTCTAACCCTAGGAAGCTCTTTGCCACCTTCTCCTCCCTGCTGAATCCTCCTCCTCCTCCCCCTCCCTCCTCCCTCTCTGTGGATGACTTCGTCAACCATTTTGAAAAGAAGGTTGACGACATCCGATCCTCATTTATTAAGTAAAATGATCCTGCTCACACTGCCCTACCCTATGCTTTGACTTCTTTCTCCCCTCTCTCCAGATGAAATCTTGCGACTTGTGACGGCCGGCTGCCCAACAACCTGCCCGCTTGACCCTATCCCCTCCTCTCTTCTCCAGACCATTTCCGGAGACCTTCTCCCTTACCTCACCTCGCTGATCAACTCATCCTTGACCTCTGGCCATGTCCCTTCCGTCTTCAAGAGGGCGAGAGTTGCACCCCTCCTCAAAAAACCTACACTCGATCCCTCCGATGTCATCAACTACAGACCAGTATCCCTTCTTTATTTTCTCTCCAAAACTCTTGAGCGTGCCGTCTCTAGTCAACTCTTCTGCTATCTCTCTCAGAATTACCTTCTTGATCCAAACCAGTCAGGTTTCAAGACTGGTCATTCAACTGAGACTGCTCTTCTCTGTGTCACGGAGGCTCTCCGCACTGCTAAAGCTAACTCTCTCTCCTCTGATCTTGTCCTTCTAGACCTGTCTGCTGCCTTTGATACTGTGAACCATCAGATTCTCCTCTCCACCCTCTCCGAGCTGGGCATCTCCGGCGCGGCTCACTCATGGATTGCGTCCTACCGGACCGGTCGCTCCTACCAAGTGGCATGGCGAGAAGCTGTCTCCGCACCACGTGCTCTCACCACTGGTGTCCCCCAGGGCTCAGTTCTAGGCCCTCTCCTATTCTCGCTATACACCAAGTCACTTGGCTCTGTCATATCCTCACATGGCCTCTCCTATCATTGCTACTTAGACGACACACAACTAATCTTCTCCTTTCCCCCTTCTGATAACCAGGTGGCGAATCGCATCTCTGCATGTCTGGCAGACATATCAGTATGGATGACGGATCACCACCTCAAGCTGAACCTTGGCAAGACGGAGCTGCTCTTCCTCCCGGGGAAGGACTGCCCGCTCCATGATCTCGCCATCACGGTTGACAACTCCATTGTGTCCTCCTCACAGAGTGCAAATAACCTTGGCGTGACCCTGGACAACACGCTGTCATTCTCCGCTAACATCAAAGCAGTGACCCGCTCCTGCAGGTTCATGCTTTACAACATTCGCAGAGTACGACCCTACCTTACACAGAAAGCGGCACAGGTCCTAATCCAGGCACTTGTCATCTCCCATCTGGATTACTGCAACTCGCTGTTGGCTGGGCTCCCTGCCTGTGCCATTAAACCCCTACAACTCATCCAGAACGCCGCAGCTCGTCTGGTGCTCAACCTTCCCAAGTTCTCTCACGTCACCCCGCTCCTCCGCACACTACACTGGCTTCCAGTTGAAGCTCGCATCTGCTACAAGACCATGGTGCTTGCCTACGGAGCTGTGAGGGGAACGGCACCTCCTTACCTTCAGGCTCTGATCAGACCGTACACCCAAACGAGGGCACTACGTTCATCCACCTCTGGCCTTCTAGCCCCCCTACCGCTACGGAAGCACAGTTCCTGCTCAGCCCAGTCAAAACTGTTCGCTGCTCTGGCACCCCAATGGTGGAACAAGCTCCCTCATGACGCCAGGACAGCGGAGTCACTGACCACCTTCCGGAGACACTTAAAACCCTACCTCTTTAAGGAATACCTGGAATAGTATAAAGTAATCCTTCTACCCCCTCCCCCACCCCCCCCATAAAAATAAGTGGTTGTCCCACTGGCTATCATAAGTTGAATGCACCAATTTGTAAGTCGCTCTGGATAAGAGCGTCTGCTAAATGATGTAAATGTAATAAACTAGTGAATAGCCTATAAGGTAACTTCTCTCTATAAGACTATAGAGAGTTAGTCGCCTTGATTTTATTTTTGATAATGTTGTATTTATTTTTATACAGATTCATTTATACAGATAAATGTATTGTAATGGAAATTCTTACACAGGGACACTCAAAGTCAATATTAAATGAATCATTGTTTACTGTCAGCGCGCTGAAGAGGTTCCAACAAACTTGATGCATCGTAGTGAACGACTCTCAGGAGCTCAAACGGGGCAGTCCCGTTAGTTCCCTTATATACTGACAAGTTATATTTGCATGATTTTGCTTATTCATCATTCATAATTAATGTTTGCTTCATTCATGTGACGACCAAATTCATGTGACTCATACCAATACCTCACGAGGCTTCATCTCTCTAAGTTGAGACCTTGAAACTGAGCTATCCCTTCCTCTAAACAAGGTTCTGGGTGTACTACCAAATTGCAGATACTGATAGTGAGGATTCGTTCAATCAGTCACTTGCATGAACACAGAAATTGGTTTATAGAAAAGCACAAACAGAACACAGAAATTGGTTATTAGAAAAGCACAAACATATAAATAATTCCATCACAGTGCATAATGAATGAGACATACAGTTGAAGTCGGAAGTTTACATACATCTTAGCCAAATACATTTAAACTAAATTCCTGACATTTAATCCTAGTACAAATTCCCTGTCTTAGGTCAGTTAGGATCACCACTTTATTTTAAGAATGTGAAATGTCAGAATAATAGTAGAGAGTGATTTATATCAGCTTTTATTTCTTTCATCACATTCCCACTGGGTCAGAAGTTTACATACACTCAATTAGTATTTGGTAGCATTGCCTTTAAATTGTTTAACTTGGGTCAAACGTTTCGGGTAGCCTTCCACAAGCTTCCCACAATAAGTTGGGTGAATTTTGGCCCATTCCTCCTGACAGAGCTGGTGTGACTGAGTCAGGTTTGTAGGCCTCCTTGCTCGCACACACCTTTTCAGTTCTGCCCACAAATTTTCAATAGGATTGAGGTCAGGGCTTTGTGATGGCCACTCCAATACCTTGACTTTGTTGTCCTTAAGCCATTTTGCCACAACTTTGGAAGTATGCTTGGGGTCATTGTCCATTTGGAAGACCAATTTGCGACCAAGCTTTAACTTCCTGACTGATTTCTTGAGATGTTGCTTCAATATATCCACATATATTTTCTTCCTCTTGATGCCATCTATTTTCTGAAGTGCACCAGTCCCTCTTGCAGCAAAGCACCCCCATAGCATGATTCCCCTTTTTCCTCCAAACATAACAATGGTCATTATGGCCAAACAATTCTATTTTTGTTTAATCAGACCAGAGGACATTTCTCCAAAAAGTATGATCTTTGTCCCCATGTGCAGTTGCAAACCGTAGTCTGTCTTTTTTTATGGCGGTTTTGGAGCAGTGGCTTCTTCCTTGCTGAGCGGACTTCCAGGTTATGTCGATATAGGACTCGTTTTACTGTGGATGTAGATACTTTTGTACCTGCTTCCTCCAGCATCTTCACAATGTCCTTTGCTGTTGTTCTGGGATTGATTTGCACTTTTCACACCAAAGTACGTTCATCTCTAGGAGACAGAATGCGTCTCCTTCCTGAGCGGTATGACGGCTGCGTGGTCCCATGGTGTTTATACTTGCGTACTATTGTTTGTACAGATGAACGTGGTACCTTCAGGCATTTGGAAATTGCTCCCAAGGATGAACCAGACTTGTGGAGGTCTACAATTTTTTTTCTGAGGTATTGGCTGATTTCTTTTAATTTCCCCATGATGTCAAGCAAAGAGGCACTGAGTTTGAAGGTAGGCCTTGAAATACATCCACAGGTACACCTCCAATTGACTCAAATGATGTCAATTAGCCTATCAGAAGCTTCTAATGCCATGAGTTTTCCAAGCTGTTTAAAGGCACACTCAACTTAGTGTATGTAAACTTCTGACCCACTGGAATTGTGAAACAGTGAATTATAAGTGAAATAATCGGTCTGTAAACAATTGTTGGAAAAATTACTTGTGTCATGCACAAAGTAGATGTCCTAACCGACTTGCCAAAACTATAGTCTGTTAACAAGAAATGTGTGGAGTCGTTGAAAACTAGTTTGAATGACTCCAACCTAAGTGTATGTAAACTTCCGACTTCAACTGTATCTATTAGTAGTAACTTAGGAAAGGTTTTCTGTAGCATAATGAATGAGGCATCTCTATTAGTAGTAACTTATGGAAGGTTTTCTGTATCATTTTACATTTACATTTTAGTCATTTAGCAGACGCTCTTATCCAGAGCGACGTACAGTTAGTGAGTGCATGCATTTTTTTATTTTATTATACTGGCCCCCCGTGGGAAACGAACCCACAACCCTGGTGTTGCAAGCACCATGCTCTACCAACTGAGCTACAGGGGTCTAGCATAATGAATGCCAGAAGTCATGCCATCCTAAGTGAACACTACATTTTAAGTATAAGTCCAAATGGATTCCACCCTAAACACCTAACCTAAGATCCATACAGTGCATTCGGAAAGTATTCTGACCCCTTGACTTTTTCCACATTTTGTTACGTTACAGCCTTATTCTAAAATAGATTAAATCATTTTTCCCCCTCATCAATCTACACACAATACCCATAATGACAAAGCAAAAACTGGTTTTTAGACATTTGCAAATGTATTACAAAAAGAGAAACAGAAATATTGCATTTACATAAGTATTCAGTCCCTTTACTCAGTACTTTGTTGAAGCACCTTTGGCAGCGATTACAGCCTTGAGTCTTCTTGGGCATGACGCTACAAGCTTTGTACACCTGTATTTGTGGAGTTTCTCCCATTCTTCTCTGCAGATCCTCTCAAGCTTGTTGGATGGGGAGCGTCACTGCACAGCTATTTTCAGGTCTCTCCAGAGATGTTCGATCGGGTTCTAACTCCGGGCTCTGGCTGGGCCACTCAAGGACATTCAGAGACTTATCCCGAAGTCAGTCCTGCGTTGTCTTGGCTGTATGCTTTGGGTCGTTGTTCTGTTGGAAGGTAAACCTTCGCTCCAGCCTGAGGTCCTGAGTGCTCTGGAGCAGGTTTTCATAAAGGATCTCTCTGTACTTTGCTCCGTTAATCTTTCCCTTGATCCTGCC
This sequence comes from Coregonus clupeaformis, assembly GCF_020615455.1. NCBI lineage: Eukaryota > Metazoa > Chordata > Actinopteri > Salmoniformes > Salmonidae > Coregonus > Coregonus clupeaformis. Next base: position 70,043 of record NW_025534659.1, read on the forward strand.
TAGTCTCCCAGTCCCTGCCACTGATAAACATCCCCACAGCATGATGCCAGGTTTCCTCCAGACGTGACGCTTGGCATTCAGGCCAAAGAGTTCAATCTAGGATTCATCAGACCAGAGAATCTTGTTTCTCATGGTCTGAGAGTCCTTTAGGTGCCTTTTGGCAAACACTGAGGAGTGGCTTCCATCTGGCCACTGTACCATCAAGGCCTGATTGGTGGAGTTTTGCAGAGATGGTTGTCCTTCTGGAAGGTTCTCCCATCTCCACAGAGGAAATCTGGAGCTCTGTCAAAGTGACCATCGGGTTCTTGGTCACCTCCCTGACTAAGGCCCTTCTTCCCCTCTAGGAAGAGTGTTGGTGGTTCCAAACTTCTTCCATTTAAGAATGATGGAGGTCACTGTTTTCTTGGACACCTTCAATGCTGCAGACATTATTTGGTACCATTCCCCAGATCTGTGCCTCGACATTATCCTGTCTTGGAGTGCTATGGACAATTCCTTCGACCTCATGACTTGGTTTTTGCTCTGACATAAGCTGTCAACGGTGGGACCTTGTATAGACAGGTGTCTGCCTCTCCAAATCATGTCCAATCAGTTGAATTTGCCACAGGTGGACTCCAATCAAGTTGTAGAAACATCTCGAGGATGATCAATGGAAACAGGATGCACCTAATCTCAATTTCGAAGTCTCATAGAAAAGGGTCTGAATACTTATGTAATAAATACTTTTTTATGTTTCTTTTTAATACATTTGCAAAAAATTCAAATGACCTGTTTTTGCTTTGTCATTATGGGGGATTGTGTGTAGATTGATGACAAATTATTTGTATTTAATCAATTTTAGAATAAGGCTGTAATGTAACAACATGTGGAAAAAGGGAAGGGGTCTGAATAATTTCCGAATGCATATGGCAGTGAAATTTGGGGTCCCCTTTAAAATTGTAAATATACATCATGGGATAAAAGCCGCACCAACATTTTACACCTGCAATTTTGTAAAAATGTTATTGAGAAAAGAGCCACAAAATGTAAAGACTTAGTGACCATAGCCTAGCCATTGACTCAGTGCTAAGCTGACATATGGAAATGTTTCAAGCTGCTAAGATACTCTGGATATATAACTATATGATTTAGAATTTTAGGACCCCTTTAGGTATCAGAAAATATAGATTTTGTAAAATATAGATTTTTGCCGTTACTACTGAAGCCCATAGAAACGCATTGTTTAACACATTGAATAACGCATTGAATAACACGTTACAAAATGCCAAAAAGGACCGTAAAAAAATATATAATAAGAAACAAGGTTTGAAGTGTCTGTCCTATATCTAGGATATATAAGAAAACTCAGGAAATATATATACATACACTACCAGTCAAAGGTTTGGACACACCTACTCATTCAAGGGTTTTTCTTATTTATTTTAATTTTTTACAATGTAGAATAATAGTGAAGACATCAAAACTATGAAATAACACATATGGAATCACGTTGTAACCAAAAAAGCGTTAAACAAATCAAAATATATCAAATAGCCACTCTTTGCCAGCTTTGCACACTCTTGGCATTCTCTCAACCAGCTTCATGAGATAGTCACCTGTGTCATGACTCTCATGTGATGGGGCGGCAGGTAGCTTAGTGGCTAAGAGCGTTGTGCCAGTAATCGAAAGGTCGCTGGTTCTAATCCACGAGCCGACTAGGTGAAAAATCTGCCGATGTGCCCTTGAGCAAGGCACTTAACACTAATTGCTCATGTAAGTCGCTCTGGATAAGAGCGTCTGCTAAATGACGTAAATGTAAATGTAAATGTAATGTAAAATGTCCCACGTGAGAAGCCCAAGATCAGAATACAGAGAAGCAACAGTCTACAGATCTCTCTCTCTCTCTCTCTCTCTCCCGCAGAGCAACAGTCTACAGATCTCTCTCTCTCTCCCGCAGAGCAACAGTCTACAGATCTCTCTCTCCCGCAGAGCAACAGTCTACAGATCTCTCTCTCCCGCAGAGCAACAGTCTACAGATCTCTCTCTCCCGCAGAGCAACAGTCTACAGATCTCTCTCTCTCTCTCTCTCCCGCAGAACAAAGGAGGGATAAGGGGGGGTTTTATGACCCCTTGCGCCAAATCCTAAACGGTTTAGAGCAAATGACTCCTTGTTGTTCCCTAGCTTTGGCGATCTGAATGTCTTTGTGTTACAAGGACAGATTGCCGCCCAAACACTCTAACGACCAAAGGTGTACATTGGAACAGTATATTTCAACATCTGTATATTGGGAATGATGAGAGAGGGAATATGGCAAATTAATGTATATTTTGTGATGTAATTAAAGCTTTTATATAAACGTTATAAAGAAAATATTGTAACTTGAAGAGCTTTCATACTGTGCATTTCAAGTTTGCAGCCGTTATGTTGTGTAGGAAATATCCAGGAGGAAGATAATCTTTTTGTAAAGATAGGAAGATGATTTTGGTTCTCTAACGAAATCATAGTGTTCAGAATACTTTGCCCCAGTAACTAGCCACGCCCACGGGAGCTCAGAAAGAGTGTCAGCATGACATAACACCCTCTTTACCAGAGTGTATAAAAGGTTGAGTTAACGTTCTACAGGGACACTGTGGTGACTGACAGGCCACGACAGCCACTGAGCGTTTTCAAGCACAAACACCAGGAGATTTGGTTGAAAGGTTACAGCCAATCGACTAACTACGCGGCTGCTGACAACTCGTACAAAGGGTCCAACCTTTTAATTTGTGCCTCGGACACCAACACCCACTGCTGGTGGGGGATCCCGAGACACAAAGGGGGGAAATACTAGCCCAAACACATGATGAGCCTCGACGAGGCCAGTGGGGGGGGTCGAGACTATGTGCAACACTGTACGAGACCGCCAGAGCAGGAAACAAATCTAGTTATAAACTTCCCCATGAGCACAGAGAGGAGCGGACAGGTCCATTGACGGGGAAAACCTTAGAACACATCTGAGATATCACTGAGGTGTACCACACTGGTCGTAAAATAAGTCCAGTGGACTTTCCACATCCAAAACAAATGGCAACAATAATCATTTCTTGCCATGTGTAGTTTCAACTACAATGCAATTAGTAAAATTCTCTAATCATGTATTCCGGTAGGATAACATTTCAGAATGAATCGGTAGGATAACATTTCAGAAAACATCGGTAGGATAGCTGGTCCTCTTGAGTACCAGTCCCAAGGCCAGCCACACTCAGTCCAGCCACACTCAGTCCAGCCACACTCAGTCCAGCCACACTCAGTCCAGCCACACTCAGTAAGAAGGTTAGAGACCAAACAAGTTGAATTGCCCCTGAGAACAGCGACAGAAGAGTTGGCAGGCACTCAGGTTGCAACATGTGGGAAAGTCTCTCCAGGACACTATTCTGGTGGTAAACACACACACTACTCTTCTGAACAAAACCCTCCTGTCGGTAGGAAAGCTAGTCGAGGTCATGAACCATTACTATGCCCATGTCCAATTGGTTTGATTATTGTTGGAGGATTTTCTCAGTGAAGTTAGCTCTTCTATGGACCACTTGGCCATGAATAGAATCCCCTCATATCTAGTGCCCCTCGCAATGGTGCACAACATATTGACCTCAGCTACCACAACCACGATAAAGCCATTACAGTCACACCTGGCCTATAGTCTGGGGTCGGCAATTCCGATACATGTTGATGTTAATCGTAATGAAGTGGGATTTTTACTGACTCTACCGGTTGTTGAACTGGAAAATATATATAGATTGAAAACGGTTCTAAACGTAGGGTTTTGGCACGACAGCACCCATGTGAAAATCATCACACCTCCAGTCATAGCTTATCAGGAACACAATCCAGATTTCTATCTTACCCCTAACCTGTTAATGTGTACTCTAACCAAAGACGTACACTACCTTTGTCCCAGCAAACCATTCGTCAGGGGTAACACCGAGCGCCTTTGTGGACTTAAGCCTATCGCCAGCGAAGAACGCTGTAGAGCCAAACTAACAGCAAGGGATGGGGTCACCACCACACAGGTGGAGGTGGTTTTGAACTGATGGCTGGTTAACACCCCGTTCACGTCCGCCACTATGACTTACGAACGCCTTGACTCAACCACCCAACTGAACCTCCCCAATCAGACTGTTTCTGTTAAGGTACCAGAGGGTGATTATCCACATAGATGACCTAGCCCTATACCAACTTCCTGACGACAGGATAGACACAGATATTGAAATGCCTGACGCTTTTGCTAAACGTTCCCTTGAGTTACCATTGACCAGTCAAAACCAAATCCAGTACGAGGGATCAATGACTGTTGATCTTAGCGTACTGGATGAGGCACTCTTAGTTGACCCGACTGACTACAAGCCAAAAGATTGGTCTGTCACCCGTTCTTGGACGGTGCCGGACAGTATCCTGACTGTTACCATGATCCTTGGTCTTATTGCCCTTGGCGTGTGCACCTACTATGTACACAGGCGCACAGGCGCAATGCAAGACCTAATGAGGTCTTATGTCAGGATCACCGGTGGGACGGAAGCAATACTGATTTTTTGAAAATTGGCAATATATCCTGAAACGCCATCAGGTGGTCCATCCACAGCATCCACAGCCTCTTCTACAGAGTCCGCTAGGTCAGCCCTGTAGTGCCCCTAACGTAAGCTTTGTCCTTCAGGGTGCCTTAACTACCCACCTTCAAGTAGGATCGCCCTAGATATGACATTAGAGACAATGCCATGATAGAGTCATTTAGCCAAGACATGGAATGTATATGGAACATAGTCCAATTAGATGATTAAGGTGTGGTCACTATATTTTGTATATCTTTTGTTTGTGTTTTTGTTTATATTTGTTACTTAGGAAGGGATCGAGCCACAAACAAGTTCCCCACACAACCACCAGTTAGTGTCACAGCGCCGCTCATTTGGGGAAGATATGTAATGATGTATTTAGTGAGTGGTGTGTGTTATTAACGTCTGTATAAGTCACTGCCTAGATCCACTAGCCTGGACTACTGGACGACGGGTCGGGAACGGCGAGCCACAATCCGGACCTCCCCTGTTCATTCTGGTGGTGGCCTGCAGAAATCACCAGAGTGTGTGTGTTGGGTGTGTGTGTGTGTGGGGGGGGGGTCTGCTACAAGGATCCACAAACCAGGACATCCGATGGTCATTATTTTGGTGGATTACAACTTGCAGAATCCTTCCAAGGTTGATCCCACCAGAGGGGTCTGTCATGACTCTCATGTGATGATCCCATGTGAGAAGCTCAAGATCAGAATACAGAGAAGCAACAGTCTCTCTATCTCTCTCAGATCAGAATACAGAGAAGCAACAGTCTACAGATCACTCTCTCTCCCTCTCCCGCAGAGCAACAGTCTACAGATCTCTCCATCTCTCTCCCGCAGAGCAACAGTCTACAGATCTCTCTCCCTCTCCCGCAGAGCAACAGTCTACAGATCTCTCTCTCCCTCTCCCTCTCTCTCTCTCCCTCTCTCCCTCTCTCTCCCGCAGAACAAAGGAGGGATATTTTATGACCCCTCGCCCCAAATCCTAAACGGTTTAGAGCAAATGACTCCTTGTTGTTCCCTAGCTTTGGCGATCTGAATGTCTTTGTGTTACAGGGACAGATTGCCGCCCAAACACTCTAATGACCAAATGTGGACATTGGAACAGTATATTTCAACATCCAAATGTTGGGAATGATGAGCGAGGGAATATGGAAATTAATGTATATTTTGTGATGTAATTAAAACTTGTATAAAAACATTTTATATTGTAACTTGAAGAGCTTTCATACTGTGCATTTCAAGTTTGCAGCCGTTATGTTGTGTAGGAAATATCCAGGAGGAAGATAATCTTTTTGTAAAGATAGGAAGATGATTTTGGTTCTCTAACGAAATCATAGTGTTCAGAATACTTTGCCCCAGTAACTAGCCACGCCTAAAGAGTGTCAGCATGACATAACACCCTCTTTACCAGAGTGTATAAAAGGTTGAGTTAATGTTTTACAGGGAGACCAGACAGACTTGAAGCTGCAGCTAGGTCTATATTGGTCCCGACCCTGAAAACCAACACGCTGTTGAAGAAGACAAAGGAGCCTCTAACAGTCAATGCTATGGTTGAGAAAATGTTCTAAGTGCTGTATTTAAGAAAGTGAATTTAAGTAGGATCGTCCGGCTACTCTCTTCAAATCATTGTTAACGACACTCATCACCCCATCGACACGGATCATCGACATGGCTGATTAGCCATCTTCAGAAGATCACTCTTCCAGAACAGGGAGAGTGAACATCACCCTGTTAGTCCACAGAACCAGACAACTATCATCCAGAACACGAGGAGAAGACCCCATCAAGCCCTTTCCATGGAGGCCTGGGTCCAACAAAGATACACGACCTCCAACACATAAATACATGCAAACAAAAATAAATGGAGAAACTTATTCAAGAAAGATCAAGTGTAATATATTATAAAAATAAAGCAAACTGGATGGAATATGGGGAAAAATGCACCAAATACTTTTTAAATCTTCAGCATAGAAATGCTACCAAAAATAAGTCACCCATGATTCACCAAATTATATTTTGAAGGAGGAAACAAAGTACTTTAAGCCTATGTTTTCGTTTCAGTCGCCTCCATCTCCTCTAACTGAAGCTAACTGTAGAGATTTTTTTCTATTGATAATGTAAAATTAACAGCCATACATAAAGAGTAATGTGAAGGTGAAATTACAGAGGAGGAACTTCTGGATGCAATTAAAGACTTTAAGTCCGGGAAAACTCCAGGGTTGGATGGCATACCAGTCGAGGTATAACAAACCTTTTTTGATATACTACCGGGGCGGCAGGTAGCTTAGTGGGTAAGAGCGTTGTGCCAGTAACCGAAAGGTCGCTGGTTCTAATCCCCGCGCCGACTAGGTGAAAAATCTGTCGATGTGCCCTTAAGCAAGGCACTTAACCCTAATTGCTCCTGTAAGTCGCTCTGGATAAGAGCGTCTGCTAAATGACGTAAATGTAAATGTAAATGTAATACTCAGAGGACCGTTATTAGCATGTTTTAACCACTCCTATGTAAATGGTAGATTATCAGACACTCAAGAAAAGGTCTGATTTCATTATTACTGAAACAGGATACAAGTAGAAAATATAAAGATCCAGTCCATTAAAAAAATTGGAGGCCCCTTACACTTCAGTGTTGTGATGCAAAAATTCTAGCAAAATGTATAGCGCATAGAATTAAAAAGGTATTGTCGGACATTATTCATTCTAATCAGACAGGTTTTTTACATGGACGATACATTGAAGATAATATAAGGCAAGTACTGGAAACAATAGAACACTATGAAAAATCTGGGAAACCAGGCCTGCTATTCATAGCAGACTTTGACAAGGCTTTTGATAAAGTACAACTGGGGTTGATATATATATATAAATACCTGGAGCATTTACATTTTGGAGAATCTCTTATAAAATGGGTTAAAATCATGTATAGTAACCCTAAGTGTAAAATAGTAAATAATGGCTATTTCTCTGAAAGTTTTAAACTGTCAAGAGGAGTGAAACAAGGTTGTCCACTATTGGCATATCTATTTATTATGGCCATCAAAATGTTAGCTATTAAAATCAGATCCAACAATAATATCAAGGGATTAGAAATCCAGGGCTTAAAAACAAAGGTGTCATTGTACGCTGATGATTCATGTTTTCTTTTAAATCCACAACTTGAATCCCTCCACAGCCTCATAGAGGATCTAGATACATTTTCTAACCTCTCTGGATTACAACCAAATCATGATAAATGTACTACATTGCGAATTGGATTACTAAAAAATAAGTAATGTACATTACCATGTAGTTGAACAATAAAATGGTCTGATGGTGATGTGGATATACTCGGAATACATATCCCAAATGAAATAAATGATCTCACTCCAATACATTTTAATAGAAAGTTAGCAAAAATAGATAAGATCTTGCTACCATGGAAAGGTAAATACCTGTCAATTTGTGGAAAAATCACCCTGGTTAACTCTTTAGTATTATCCCAGTTTACCTATTTGCTTATGGTCTTGCCTACGCCTAGCAAACAGTTTTTTAAATTATATGAAAAAAAGATTCCATTTTATTTGGAAAGGCAAGCCAGACAAAATTAAACGGGCCTATTTATATAATGAATATGAATTCGGAGGACAGAAATTATGTCATGCCTTGGCTCTGGGGACTCATAAATGTTGAGCCAGGGTATGTAGTTTCTATGTTATGTTTTCTATGTTTAGTTTCTAGATCGTTTAGATCTATGTTGGCCAGGGTGGTTCCCAATCAGGGGCAGCTGTAGCTCATTGTCTCTGATTGGGGACCATACTTAGGTAGCCTGTTGGCACTAGTGGGTTGTGGGATCTTGTTCCGTGTAAGGTATGTTTGTGTGTTACCTTGGACTTCACGTTTCGTTTGTTGTTTTGTCGCGTGTTCATTCGTTTAATAAACATGTACGCTTATCACGCTGCGCCTTGGTTCGACCAGTCTTTAAACGATCGTGACAGAAGATCCCACCAAATGAGGGCCAAGCAGCGTGTCCAGGAGCAGACAGCCTGGACCTGGGAGGAGATCCTGGACGGGAAGGGATCCTGGACTTGGGAGGAGATTCAGGCCGGAATGGATCGCCGTCCTTGGGAGGAGACAGTGGAGGCGCGCTATAGAGAGGAGCAGCGGCAACGCAGAAGGTGCCGGCCGAGGAGGAAGCCCGAGAGACAGCCCCAATATTTTTTTTGGGGGGGCTAAAAGGGTGGTTGGTGGAGCCTAGTGTTAGAGCAGAGCCAACTCCCCGTACTCATGCAAGGAAGCGTGTGACTGGGCAGGCTCCGTGTTATGCGGAGCTACGTACTGTGCCGCGAGTGTTCCGGCACAGTCCTGTACGTCCTGTGCTGGCACCACGCACGTGTCGTGCGAAGATGGGCATTCAGCCAGGACGGGGTGTGCCGGCTCATCGCTCGTGGTCTCCAATACGCCTCCTCGGTCCCGTATATCCTGCGCCGGTGCTACGTACTGTATCGCCAGTACGCGTGCACAGCCCCGTACGTCCTGTGCTAATGCCTCACACATATTGTGTGGAAGTAGGCATCCAGCCAGGATGGGTTGTGTCAGCTCTCCGCTCCAGACCTCCAGTCCGCCTCCACAGTCCGGTACGGCCCGTTTCTGCTCCCCTCACCAAGCCAGTGGTGCGTGTTCCCAGTCCGGCCCGGCCCGTTCCTGCTCCCTGCACCAAGCCAGTAGTGCGTGTTCCCAGTCCGGCCCGGCCCGTTCCTGCTCCCCGAACCAAGCCAGTGGTGCATGTTCCCAGTCCGGCCCGTCCCGTTCCTGCTCCCCGCACCAAGCCAGTGGTGCGCGTCTCCAGCCCGGTCCGGCCCGTTCCTGTCCCTCGCACCAAGCCAGGGGTGCGCGTCTCCAGCCCGGTCTGGCCTGTTCCTGTCCCTCGCACCAAGCCAGTGGTGCGTGTTCCCAGTCCGGCCCGGCCTGTTCCTGTCCCTCGCACCAAGCCAGTGGTGCGTGTTCCCAGTCCGGCCCGGCCCGTTCCTGCTCCCCGCACCAAGCCAGTGGTGCGTGTTCCCAGTCCGGCCCGGCCCGTTCCTGCTCCCCGCACCAAGCCAGTGGTGCATGTTCCCAGTCCGGCCCGGCCCGTTCCTTCACCAAGCCAGTGGTGCATGTTCCCAGTCCGGCCCGGCCCGTTCCTGCTCCCCGCACCAAGCCAGTGGTGCGCGTCTCCAGCCCGGTCCGGCCCGTTCCTGTCCCTCGCACCAAGCCAGGGGTGCGCGTCTCCAGCCCGGTCCGGCCTGTTCCTGTCCCTCGCACCAAGCCAGTGGTGCGCGTCGCCAGCCCGGTCCGGCCTGTTCCTGTCCCTCGCACCAAGCCAGTGGTGCGCGTCGCCAGCCTGGTCCGGCCTGTTCCTGCTCCTCGCATCAAGCCAGTGGTGCGTGTGTTCAGTCCGGCATGGCCCGTGCCTATTCCACCGGTGCCTGGTCCGGCACCGGTCAGCTGCTCCACTCCGGAGCTAGAGCAGTCCGCTCCACCGGTGCCTGATCCAGCTCTGCTCAGCGGCTCCACGCCGGAGTCAGAGCAGTTCACGCCACCGTCGTCGGGTCTAGCTCCAGTCAGCGGTTCCAGTCCAGACCCAGACTTCAGCCCCTCTCTAGGTTCGGGGTCTCCCACACCAGGATCCAGACAGGGCTTGGGACTTCGTGGGAGGAAGGAGAGGGGAAGCAGCGCGCCGAGGTCCAGACCAGACCAGGGGTGCAACGGGGAGGTGGAGAGTAAGTGGTGGTCACACCCGGAGCCGGATCCGCCTCCGAGGCGAAATGCCCACCCGGCCCCTACCCTGTTATGTCTATGTGGCGCGGTCGGAGTCCGCACCTTTGGGGGTACTGTCACGCCCTGACTCTGAGGACTTGTATTTGTTGAGTCAGGGTGTGTATTTTCCGTGTTGTGTGTTGCTATGTTGGGTTTTCTATGTTTAGTTTCTAGATCATTTAGATCTATGTTGGCCAGGGTGGTTCCCAATCAGGGACAGCTGTAGCTCGTTGTCTCTGATTGGGGACCATACTTAGGTAGCCTGTTGGCACTAGTGGGTTGTGGGATCTTGTTCCGTGTAAGGTATGTTTGTGTGTTACCTTGGACTTCACGTTTCGTTTGTTGTTTTGTCACGTGTTCATTTGTTTAATAAACATGTACACTTATCACGCTGCGCCTTGGTTCGACCAGTCTTTAAACGATCGTGACAAATTATTAAATATTAAAGCATTAGACCTATTACTAAAAGCTTCAGTCATACAAAAGTTATACTTAAATCTGAACTGGTTCTCTAGCAAATTAGTAAGATTGTCTCACCCAATGTTCAAGAATGGCCTTTTTTTCCTTTATTCAGATTACAACCTCTCACTTTCAGTTATTTGAAAAGGAAATCATCTCCCAAATATCACTAATTTCTAAAACAAGCCATAGAAAGTTGGTTGCAATTTCAATTTAATAACAAATAATGCAACAAATATTGTGGTTAAACTCAAATATACTAATGGCAAATATAAATCCAATATGGATGGTGTTAAGAGATAGATGGGAGGTGTTGAATGGAGTTGAAGGATGGGACTAATAACAACTAACAACAATTAATAACAACAAGATAACTAATGTAAAGCATACTGTGTCCATAATAAGTATGTAGGTTATAGGTTGAGAGCTTTTGTGAAAGAGCACAGTTAGAAAGATATGGCATATAGAAGCAAACCGGATGGACATCATGAAAAAGGTTGAGGGTAGAGGAAGTTCATGAGTAAAAACAATCAAAATATAATTATTGTAAAATTGACTGTATCCATAAAATTTATATAGTATGCACAAGCTGTAAGTAGAGGCCTAAGCATTGTTGTTCACTAGTTTACTCCAATTAGGGAAGGGGTGGCGGGGTTGGAAAGTAATAAAGGGAAATATATATTTTTTAAAGGATATGTGTATATATATGTATGTATATGTATTTACATGTATGTATGTGTATATGTATGTATGTGTATGTATGTGTGTATATCTATATATGGGGGATTGGAAGTGATGCAGCCAATTACATTAATGGAAGTTACAATCTATCTGCAATATTAAAGCTGATCTACCCCTAAAAAAACAGAAAAGTGGTACTATACAGCTCTTCATTCGTACTGTACAGCTCTTCATTCGTACTGTACAGCTCTTCATTCGTACTGTACAGCTCTTCTTTCGTACTGTACAGCTCTTCATTCGTACTGCACGTTTTAGTGTAAAGCGCTTAATTCTGACTGCATGTTGTACAGTACAGCTATTCATTCATACTTTATATTATATCATACAGTTCTCAATTCATACGGCGTGTAATATTGTACATCTCTTCATTTATAATGCAAGTTGAACTCTACACGTGTTCATTTATACTGCATGTTGTACTGTTAAACGCTTCATTCATACTGCAAGTTCTTCATACTGCATGTTGTACTATATAGCTCTTCATTCATACTGCATGTTGTACTGTTAAACTCTTCATTCATAATGTATGTTTTACATGTTAAATGTTGAACTGTACAGGTCTTTCATTCATACTTCATTTTGTGATATAAAGCTTGTCATTCATACTTTATATTTTACTATATAGCATTTCATTCATACAGCATGTTGTACTATATAGCATTTCATTCATACTTTATATTGTACTGTACTGCTCTTCATTCATACTACATATTGTACTGTACACCTCCTAATACAAACTGCATGTCGTACTGAACAGCTCTTCATTCATACTGCATGTTGTACTGTAATCTCTTCACTCATACTTTTTTTTATATATTCTTTTATTTTTTAGGGGGTAGATCAGCTTTAATATTTCAGATAGATTGTAACTTCCATCTATGTAATTGTCTGCATCACTTCCAATCCCCCATATGTTTTTTTTCTCACAAATATATATATATATATATATTCATACATACATATATACAGTCATTAAAACTAGTTTTTCAACCACTCCACAAATGTCTTGTTAACAAACTATCGTTTTGGCAAGTCGGTTAGGACATCTACTTTGTGCATGACACAAGTAATTTTTTACAACAATTGTTTACAGACAGATTATTTCACTTATAACTCACTGTATCACAATTCCAGTGGGTCAGAAGTTTACATACACTAAGTTGAGTGTGTCTTTAAACTGCTTGGAAAATTCCAGAAAATTATGTCATGGCTTTAGAAGCTTCTGATAGGCATAATTTGAGTCAATTGGAGGTGTACCTGTAGATGTATTTCAAGGCCTACCTTCAAACTCAGTGCCTCTTTGCTTGACATAATGGGAAAATCAAAAGAAATCAGCCAAGACCTCAGAAAAAAATGTGTAGACCTCTACAAGTCTGGTTCATCCTTGGGAGCAATTTCCAAATGCCTGAAGGTACCGTGTTCATCTGTACAAACAATAGTACGCAAGTATAAACACCATGGGACCACGCAGCCATCATACCGCTCAGGAAGGAAACACGTTCTGTCTCCTAGAGATGAACGTACTTTGGTGCGAAAAGTGCAAATCAATCCCAGAACAACAGCAAAGGACCTTGTGAAGATGCTGGAGGAAACAGGTACAAAAGTATCTATATCCACAGTAAAACAAGTCCTATATCAACATAACCTGAAAGGCCGCTCAACAAGGAAGAAGCCACTGCTCCAAAACCGCCATAAAAAAAGCCAGACTATGGTTTGCAACTGCACATGGGGATAAAAATCGTACTTTTTGGAGAAATGTCCTCTGGTCTGATTAAACAAAAATAGAACTGTTTGGCCATAATGACCATCGTTATGTTTGGAGGAAAAAGGGGATAGCTTGCAAGCCGAAGAACACCATCCCAACCGTGAAGCACGGGGGTGGCAGCATCATGCTGTGGGGGTGCTTTGCTGCAGGAGGGACTGGTGCACTTCACAAAATAGATGGCATCATGAGGAAGGAAAATGATGTGGATATATTGAAGCAACATCTCAAGACGTCAGTTAGGAAGTTAAAGCTTGGTCGCAAATGGGTCTTCCAAATGGACAATGACCCCAAGCATACTTCCAAAGTTGTGGCAAAATGGCTTAAGGACAACAAAGTCAAGGTATTGGAGTGGCCATCACAAAGCCCTGACCTCAATCCTATAGAAAATGTGTGGGCAATACTTAAAACGTGTGTGCTAGCAAGGAGGCCTACAAACCTGACTCAGTTACACCAGCTCTGTCAGGAGGAATGTGCCAAAATTCACCCAACGTATTATGGGAAGCTTGTGGAAGGATACCTGAAATGTTTGACCCAAGTTAAACAATTTAAAGGCAATGCTACCAAATACTAATTGAGTGTATGTAAACTTCTGACCCACTGGGAATGTGATGAAATAAATAAAAGCTGAAATAAATCACTCTCTACTATTATTCTGACATTTAGTGGTGATCCTAACTGACCTAAGACAGGGAATTTTTACTAGGATTAAATGTCAGGAATTGTGAAAAACTGAGTTTAAATGTATTTGGCTAAGGTGTATGTAAACTTCTGACTTCAACTGTATATATATATACATATACATATAAATATATATATATATATACACACTACCGGTCAAAACTTTGGACACACCTACTCATTCAAGGGTTAATCTTTATTGTTACTATTTTTTTACATTGTAAAATAATAGTGAAGACATCAAAACTATGTTATAACACACATGGAATCATGTAATAACCAAAAAATTGTTAAACAAATCTAAATATATTTTATATTTGAGATTCTTCATATAGCCACCCTTTGCCTTGATGACATCTTTGCACACTCTTGGCATTCTCTCAACCAGCTTCATGAGGTAGTCACCTGGAATGCATTTCAATTGACTGGTGTGCCTTCTTAAAAGTTAATTTGTGGAATTTCTTTCCTTCTTAATGCGTTTGAGCCAATAAGTTGTGTTGTGACAAGGAAGACAGCCCTATTTGGTAAAAGACCAAGTCAATATTATGGCAAGAACAGCTCAAAGAAGCAAAGAGAAACGACAGTTCATCCTTACATTAAGAACTTTTAAAGTTATGATGAAACTGGCTCTCGTGAGGACCACCACAGGAATGGAAGACCCAGAGTTACCTCTGCTGCAGAGGATACGTTCATTAGAGTTACCAGCCTCAGAAGTTGCAGCCCAAATAAATGCTTCAAGTCACAGACACATCTCAACATCAACTGTTCAGAGGAGACTGTGTGAATCAGGCCTTCATGGTCAAATTGCTGCAAAGAAACCACTACTAAAGGACACCAATAAGAAGCGGAGACCTGCTTGGGTCAAGAAACACGAGCAATGGACATTAGACCGGTGGAAATGTGTCCTTTGGTCTGGAGTCCAAATTTGAGATTTTTGGTTCCAACCGCCGCGTCCTTGTGAGACGCGGTGTGGGTGTTCGGATGATCTCCGCATCTGTAGTTCCCACCATAAAGCATGGAGGAGGAGGTGTGATGGTGTGGGGGTGCTTTGCTGGTGACACTGTCTGTGATTTATTTAGAATTCAAGGCACACTTAACCAGCATGGCTACCACAGCGTTCTGCAATGATACGCCATCCCATCTGGTTTGGGCTTAGTGGGACTTTCATTTGTTTTTCAACAGGACAATGACCCAACACACCTCCAGGCTGTGTAAGGGCTATTTTACCAAGAAGGAGTGTGATGGAGTGCTGCATCAGATGACCTGGACTCCACAATCCCCCGACTTCAACCCAATTGAGATGGTTTGGAATGAGTCGGACGGCACAGTGAAGGAAAAGCAGTCAACAAGTGCTCAGCATATGTGGGAACTCCTTTAAGACTGTTGGAAAAGCATTCCAGGTGAAGCTGGTTGAGAGAATGCCAAGAGTTTGCCAAGCTGTCATCAAGGCAAAAGGTGGCTAATTGAATCTAAAATCTAAAATCTATTTTGATTTGTTTAACACTTTTTTTGGTTACTACATGATTCCATATGTGTTACTTCATGGTTTTGATGTCTTCACTATTATTCTACAATGTAGAAAGTATTCAAAATAAAAACCCTTGAATGAGTAGGTGTGTCCAAACTTTTGACAGGTACTCTATATAGAGGATATAGAGGTACTGTTGTGGATATATACAGTAGATGTAGTAGTGTTAATGTATAGGAACGGGGTAGTGTTGTGGATATATAGGTGTAGTAGTGTTAATGTATAGATACGGGGTAGTGTTGTGGATATATAGGTGTAGTAGTGTTAATGTATAGATACGGGGTAGTGTTGTGGATATATACAGTAGGTGTAGTAGTGTTAATGTATAGGTACGGGGTAGTGTTGTGGATATATACAGTAGGTGTTATGGTGTTAATGTATAGGTACGGGGTAGTGTTGTGGATATATACAGTAGGTGTAGTAGTGTTAATGCATAGGTATGGGGTAGTGTTGTGGATATATACAGTAGGTGTAGTAGTGTTAATGTATAGATATGGGGTAGTGTTGTGGATATATACAGTAGGTGTTATGGTGTTAATGTATAGGTACGGGGTAGTGTTGTGGATATATACAGTAGGTGTAGTAGTGTTAATGCATAGGTACGGGGTAGTGTTGTGGATATATACAGTAGGTGTTATGGTGTTAATGTATAGGTACGGGGTAGTGTTGTGGATATATACAGTAGGTGTAGTAGTGTTAATGCATAGGTACGGGGTAGTGTTGTGGATATATACAGTAGGTGTAGTAGTGTTAATGTATAGATATGGGGTAGTGTTGTGGATATATACAGTAGGTGTAGTAGTGTTAATGCATAGGTACGGGGTAGTGTTGTGGATATATACAGTAGGTGTAGTAGTGTTAATGTATAGATATGGGGTAGTGTTGTGGATATATACAGTAGGTGTAGTAGTGTTAATGTATAGATATGGGGTAGTGTTGTGGATATATACAGTAGGTGTAATAGTGTTAATGCATAGGTACGGGGTAGTGTTGTGGATATATACAGTAGGTGTAGTAGTGTTAATGTATAGATATGGGGTAGTGTTGTGGATATATACAGTAGGTGTAGTAGTGTTAATGTATAGGTACGGGGTAGTGTTGTGGATATATACAGTAGGTGTAGTAGTGTTAATGTATAGATACGGGGTAGTGTTGTCGATATATACAGTAGGTGTAGTAGTGTTAATGTATAGGTACGTGGTAGTGTTGTGGATATATACAGTAGGTGTAGTAGTGTTAATGTATAGATACGGGGTAGTGTTGTGGAAATATACAGTAGGTGTAGTAGTGTTAATGTATAGGTACGGGGTAGTGTTGTGGATATATACAGGTGTTATGGTGTTAATGTAGTGTTGTGGATGTGTCATGTAGGTGTGGACAGTGGTAATAGTATGGATGTGTGTATAGCTGAAGATACAAGGGAGTATGGACATATGGCTGAATCTGTTGGTGATATGGATACAGGCAGAGTTGATGTTGTGGGGTAACACGGTGAAAGTGCTGCTGGGACTTGATGGATTATGTTAGTTTCCAGTGTAAACCACATCAGAACAACAGAGAGCTCTGTCACAATGAGGGTGGTGTGGGTCGTAACCCAAGCAGCAGGGTAGCAGTAGGAAGAGGTGTGTGTGTGCATGCAGGGAAGGCTGGTGACAACAGCAGAGTGATGTCTCTGATGGTGTAGTGGTCTCAGCTCTGCTGGCCCCTCAGGCCTGGGGCTACAGGGATGTCTCTGATGGTGTAGTGGTCTCAGCTCTGCTGGGGCTACAGGGATATGTTCAGTACATTCTACTGACACGACGGAGTCATCACAGCTTGATGATAACCTGGCATGGATATCTCCAGGAGATCTCTCACAAAACACATCGCTAGGGAAGCAGACAGACAGGAGGTGACAGGTTAATGTTCTATGAATGGTTAAATACCAGCCTGGCATCAGTAGCTGATGGA
>NW_025534659.1:90000-97500 GCF_020615455.1 Coregonus clupeaformis
CCCAACGATGGCAGGAGAGTTTCACAGCCGCCCCCACCCAAATGCAGAGGCCTTTGAAGCTCCCTCCCTCTGTTCAGAGGTCATTACAATACAGTAGCCCCTGGATGTATAAAATGAGAAGGTACGGAAAGAGTACAAAAATAAGCTCCTTATGGAAAATCAAGAGACACTTTTAACTGACTCCTATAAAAATGGGAACGTAAGCAACTTAATCTTCCTCGCAGACCATCCCCTGGTATGCCACAGTGCTATATTAACACACTACCCCTCTGTGAAGAGGGGGGGGGGTGTTAGCGATGGGTGGAAACTCAGCATACGAGACAACGAGGACTCAGTCAGCCAATGTCAACCTGTACAAGTCTGGACCAGTATTGGTACAGGGCAACCACAAAGAGTTTCAGCTGGACTTTCACAGAATCAAAGAGGGAGCGCAGCAGGAGAAGCTCTCTCTTGAGACAGATACCCCCACCCCGAGCGTGTCAGACCAGACCGCTTCATTAAACAACCCCACAGACGACCAACCCCAAGCGGATAGTCAATCTCCCAGCACAGAGTTTTACTCCCTCATTGAAATGGTTAAATTCACCCAGCTGGAAGTAAGGCAGGTGAAGCTGCGACAGCAGGTGAACACACTCCAGTCAGCACAGACCCAGACAACAGTCCAGCACAACAACACCCCCTTAACTAGACCTGGAGGCTGGAGGTGGAGAGAGACATGTCTGCACTCTGGTCTGTGGTGAGACAACATCAACAGGAGAAAGAGCAGGAGCAGGAGAAGAACGTGAGAGTGCTGGAGGAGAAGGTGAGAACGATGACGGGTGACAGAGAACAACCCATTAGAGAGCTTTCCACCTCTGCAGAGAAGCCAGCAGAACAGCCCACCTCAGATCCTGACCAAAGTCTCGACACCACAGCAGAACAGCACACCCTAGACCCTGACCATAGCCTCGACATCACAGCAGGACAGACAAATGGAGAACCCCAAGCCCAGGGGATCCCACCCCCTCTGAGCACCCCCCTGTCAGCCCCAATTATATCCCTCCTGACAACCCCCCCACACCCACTGAGGATATACACAAGCCACAGATTGTGCTCCTTATGGACTCAAAATATATACAAGAAAAAAAAACATTTCCCCAAGCACACAGTGTCTAAACTCTGGTGTCCAAACACCCAGCGCGCCCTAGACCTTCTGTCTGAGTACCAACTAGGATCACCCAGCCACATAATAATACACACAGGCACAAACGACCTGACAGCACAGCAGGAAAGGGTGGCCACATCACTCAAGGGAGTGATTGAAAAAGCTTATTCTACTTTCCCCAATGCACAAGTGGTTATCTCAACCTTGCTACCACAAAAAGACTTCCACCCTGCTACCATACAGCGGGTAAATGCAAGTATTTCCCGTGACTCTGCCTCAAAACCAAATGTTTAACTGGCCCACCACTCCACCCTGGACTTGAACAGCCTTTACGATCAGGTCCACCTATGCAAGGCAGCAGTGCCCACCTTCGCCTGGACCCTAAAGGACATCGCCCTTAACCGCAGACCCAACACCTCACACAGGAGCAACAGATCAACAGACACCCCGCCCAGACCAGCGAGACACTCTCCCAGACCTGCGAGACCCCCCGCCACGGACCTACACATAGAGGACCCACGCCAAGAGGACCTACATCCAGACCACAGCACCACCAGCCACATCCACACCCCCACCCCAACCAATGAATAACACCCCAAACCAACCCAGACCCCATATAGGCCCCCTCAGATCAGACCTATGCCCCTCCTGCCCACCCCATGCCCCCCACTCCCGCAAGGAGGGCCTCAACATGAAAGTAATACGCCCAGGCCGTGAGCAGGCAAACAGGCCCAACACCCACTCTTAAACTAGCCCAAGCCAATGGCATGTACCATATGCTCAGCAGGCTCTGCTCACACTTACTGGTCTGAGGCCAAACCACACAATTAACAACATTAGACACTTTATGGAACACAAAGCCTTCACTATCTCATCCTGGAATATCCAAGGCCTGAGGTCATCTGCCTTTGGCCTAAAGAGCAGGAACCCAGACTACACCAAAGAAATCAGAAATACAGACATTGTCATCCTACAAGAAACATGGTATAGAGGAGATGGACCCACTGGTTGCCCTCTAGGTTACAGAGAGCTGGTAGTCCCATCCACCAAACTACCAGGTGTGAAACAGGAAAGGGACTCAGGGGGTATGCTAATTTGGTATAGAGCAGACTTAACTCACTCTATTAAATTAATCAAAACAGGAACATTTTACATTTGGCTAAATTCAAAAGGAAATTCTCTCAACAGAGAAATATGTCCTCCTGTGTGTTACCTATATCGCCCCACTCGAATCCCCATACTTTAATGAAGACAGCTTCTCCATCCTGGAGAGGGAAATCAATCATTTCCAGGCCCAGGGACATGTACTAGTCTGTGGCGACCTAAATGCCAGAACTGGACAATAACCTGACACCCTCAGCACACAGGGGGACAAACATATACCTGGAGTTGACAGCATTTCCTCCCCCATATGCCCCCATAGGCACAATTACAACAACATAACCAACAAAAATGGGTCACAACTCCTGCAGCTCTGTCACAAGCTGGGTATGTACATAGTCAATGGTAGGCTTCGAGAGGACTCCTACGGTAGGTACACCTATAGCTCATCCATTGGCAGTAGTACTGTAGACTACTTTATCACTGAACTCAACCTAGAGTCTCTCAGACCGTTCACAGTCAGCCCACTGACACCCCTAGCAGACCACAGCAAAATCACAGTCTACTTGAACAGAGCAATACTAAATCATGAGGCATCAAAGCCAAAGGAACTGAATTATATTAAGAAATGCTATAGTTGGAAGGAAAGTAGTGTGGAAACCTACCAAAAAACTATTAGGCAACAACAAATTCAATCCCTTTTAGACAACTTCCTGGACAAAACGTTTCACTGTAATAGTGAAGGTGTAAACTTGGCAGTAGAAAACCTAAACAGTATATTTGACCTCTCAGCTTCCCTATCAAATCTAAAAATGTCAAGCAGAAAACCTAAGGAAATTAACACCAATGACAAATGGTTTGATGAAGAATGCAAAAACCTAAGAAAGAAATTGAGAAACCTATCCAACCAAAAACATAGAGAGCCAGAAAACCTGAGCCTACTCCTTCACTATGGTGAATCACTAAAACAATACAGAAATACACTACAGAAAAATAAGGAACAGCATGTCAGAAATCAGCTCAATGTAATTGAATAATCCATAGACTCTAACCACTTCTGGGAAAATTGGAACACAATAAACAAACAACAACACGAAGAGTTCTCTATCCAAAATGGAGATGTAAGGATAAACCACTTCTTCAATATTTTTGGCCCTATAACAAAGAAAAAACAGCAAAAACATATACAGTGCCTTCGGAAAGTATTCAGACCCGTTGACTTTTTCCACATTTTGTTAGTTTAAGCCTGACATTTTCTGAAATGGATTAAATGTTTTTTCCCCCTCATCAATCTACACACAATAACCAATAATGACCAAGCAAAAACAGGTTTTACCCTTTACTCAGTACTTTGTTTAAGTGCCTTGGCAGCGATCACAGCCTCAAGTCTTCTTCGCTATGATGCTACAAGCTTGGCACACCTGTATTTGGGGAGTTTCTCCTATTCTTCTCTGCAGATCCCATCAAGCTCTGTCAGGTTGGATGGGAGGTGTCGCTGCACAGCTATTTTCAGGTCACTCCAGAAATGTTAGATCGAGTTCGTCAGGACTCTGGCTGGACCACTCAAGGACATTCAGAGACTTGTCCCTAAGCCACTCCTGCATTACCTTGGCTGTGTGCTTAGGGTCATTGTCCTGTTGGAAGGTGAACCTTCGCCCCAGTCTGAGGTCCTGAGTGCTCTGGAGCAGGTTTTCATCAAGGATCTCTCTGTACTATGCTCTGTTCATCTTTCCCCCGATCCAGAAAAACATCCCAACAGCATGATGCTGCCATGACCATGCTTCACCGTAGGGATGGTGCCATGTTTCCTCCAGACGTGACGCTTGGCATTCAGGCCAAAGAGTTCAATCTTGGTTTCATGAGACCAGAGTGTCTTGTTTCTCATGGTCTGGGAGTCTTTAGGTGACTTTTGGCAAACTCCAAGCGGGCTGTCATGTGCCTTTTACTGAGGAGTGGCTTCCATCTGGCCACTTTACCATCAAGGTCTGATTGGTGGAGTGGTGCAGAGATGGTTGTCCTTCTGGAAGGTTCTCCCATCTCCACAGACGAACTCTGGAGCTTTGTCAGAGTGACCATTGGATTCTTGTTCACCTGCCTGACCAAGGCCCTTCTCCCCCGATTGCTCAGTTTGGCTGGGTGGCCAGCTCTAGGAAGAGTCTTGGTGGTTCCAAACTTCTTCCATTTAAGAATGATGGAGGCCACTGTGTTCTTGGGGACCTTCAATGCTGCACACATTTTTTGGTACCCTTCCCCAGATCTGTGCCTCTACACAATCCTGTCTCGGAGCTCTACCAACAATTCCTTCGACCTCATGGCTTGGTTTTTGCACTGACATGCACTGTCAACTGTGGGACTTTATATAGACAGGTGTGTGCCTTTCAAAATCATGTCCAATAAATTGAATTTACCACAGGTGGACTCCAATCAAGTTGTAGAAACATATCATTGATGTACAATGGAAACAGGATGCACCTGAGCTCAATTTCAAGTCTCATAACAAAGGGTCTGAATACTTATGTAAATACGTTTTTGTTTTTTATATATTTGCTAAAATTTCTAAAAACCTGTTTTCACTTTGTCATTATGTGGTATTGTGTATAGATTGATGAGGAAAATGTTTTATTTTATCAATTTTAGAATAAGGCTGTAATGTAACAAAATATGGAAAAAGTCAAGGGGTCTGAATACTTTCCAAATGCACTGTACATTATTAAATATACATCTTAGAATCAGCTATTAAAGACTATCAGAACCCACTTGGTTCAATAACATTGAATGAACTACAGGACCAAATACAAACCCCCCAACCCAAAAAAGCATGTGGTGTTGATAGTATCCTAAATGAAATGAAAAAATATATATACCACAAATTCCAGTTGGCTATACTTAAACTCTTTAACATCATCCTTATCTCTGGCATCTTCCCCAATATTTGGAACCAAGGACTGATAACCCCAATCCACAAAAGTGGAGACAAATTCAAACCCAATAACTACGGAGGGATATGCGTCAACAGCAACCTTGGGAAAATTCTCTGCATTATCATTAACAGCAGACTCGTACATTTCCTCAGTGAAAACAATGTAGTGAGCAAATGTCAAATTTGCTTTTTACCAAATTACTGTACGACAGACCACGTATTCACCCTGCACGCCCTAATTGACAAGCAAACAAAACAAAACAAAGGCAGTCTTCTCATGCTTTGTTGATTTCAAAAAAGCTTTTGACTCAATTTGGCATGAGGGTCTGCAATACAAATTGATGGAAAGTGGTGTTGGGGGAAAAACATACGACATTATCAAATCCATGTACACAAACAACAAGTGTGTGGTTAAAATTAGCAAAACACAAACACATTTCTTTCCACAGGGCCGTGGGGTGAGACAGGGATGCAGCTTAAGCCCTACCTTCTTCAACATATACATTTAAGTCATTTAGCAGACGCTCTTATCCAGAGCGACTTACATGAGCAATTAGGGTTGAGTGCCTTGCTCAAGGGCACATCGACAGATTTTTCACCTAGTCGGCTCGGGGATTAGAACCAGCAACCTTTCGGTTACTGGCACAACGCTCTTAACCACTAAGCTACCTGCCGCCCAGGTAGACAGATGAGATGCACCCAACAGTATGTCTATGGAGTAGATGGAGCATGACAGATTGTGAGTTCTTGCATATATATCAATGAATTGGCGAGGGCACTAAAACAGTCTTTAGCACCCGGCCTCACTCTACTAGAATCTGAAGTCAAATGTCTACTGTTTGCTGATGATCTGGTGCTTCTTTCCCCAACCAAGAAGGGCCTACAGCAGCACCTAGATCTTCTGCACAGACCTGAGCCTTGAGAGTAAATCTCAGTAAGACAAAAATAATGGTGTTCCAAAAAAGGTCCAGTTTCCAGGACCACAAATACAAATTCCATCTAGACACTGTTACCCTTGAGCACAAAAAAAAACTATACATACCTCGGCCTAAACATTAGCACCACAGGTAACTTCCACAAAGCTGTGAACGATCTGAGAGACATTGCAAGAAGGGTCTTCTATGCCAATGAAAGGAACATGAAATTCGACATACCAATTAGGATCTGGCTAAAAATACTTAAATGAGTTATAGAACCCATTGCCCTTTATCGTTGTGAGGTCTGGGGTCCGCTCACTAAGCAAGAATTCACAAAATGGGACAAACACCAAATTGAGACTGCATGCAGAATTCTGCAAAAATATCATCTGTGTACAATGTAAAACACCAAATAATGCATGCAGAGCAGAATTAGGCCGATACACGCTAATGATCAAAATCCAGAAAAGAGCCGTTAAATTCTACAACCACCTAAAAGTAAAATATTCCCAAACCTTCCATAACAAAGCCATCACCTATAGAGAGATGAATCTGGAGAAGGGTCCCCTAAGCAAGCTGGTCCTGGGGCTCTGTTCACAAACACAAATCAAATAGTATTTGCCACATTAGCAGAATAAAACAGGTGTAGACCTTACAGTGAAATGCTAACTTACAAGCCCTTAGCCAACAATGCAGTTTTAAGAAAAAACTAAGAAAAGTTAAGTAAAAAAATGTATAAGTAAAATTGTTTTTTTTTTAAACGTGGGAGGACAAGTCCAGGTATCCATGATTAGCTGTTTAGGAGTCTTATGGCTTAGGGGTAGAAGCTGTTAAGAAGCCTTTTGGACCTAGACTTGGCGCTCCGGTACCGCTTGCCATGCGGTAGCAGAGAGAACAGTCTATGACTAGGGTGGCTGGAGTCTTTGACCATTTTTAGGGCCTTCCTCTGACACCGCCTGGTATAGGGGTCCAGGATGGCAGGGAGCTTTGCCCCTGTGATGTACTGGGCCGTACGCACTACCCTCTGTAGTGCCTTGAGGTCGGAGGCCGAGCAGTTAACATTCCAGACGGTGATGCAACCAGTCAGAATGCTCTCGATGGTGAAGCTGTATAAATTTTTTAGGATCTGAGGACCCATGCCAAATCTTTTCAGTCTCCTGAGGGGAATAGGCTTTGTCGTTGCCTCTTCACGACTGTCTTGGTGTGTTTGGACCATGATAGTTTGTTGTTGATGTGGACACCAAGGAACTTGAAGCTCTCAACCTGTTCCACTACAGCCCCGTCGATGACAATGGGGGCGTGCTCAGTCCTCATCTTTTTCTTATCCTGTAGTCTACAATCATCTCCTTTGTCTTGATCAGGTTGAGGGAGAGGTTGTTATCCTAGCACCACACGGCCAGGTCTCTGACATCCTCCCT
>NW_025534659.1:105000-169643 GCF_020615455.1 Coregonus clupeaformis
TGATCCAAAGAAAGTAAACCCACATTTACATCAGACAGTTTACATATGTCTAAAACATCTCTTATTAGAAACAAGTTGTCAACAATAGAGCGATCAGGTACACAGTAGGACTGGTCCTTGTGGACCAACAATCCCAGATACTCTTTCAACCTGTTTGAGAGACATTTAGAAACAATTTTATATTCTGCACACAGCAAAGCAACAGGTCTCCAATTTTTTATGAGAGCCAAATCCCCCTTTTTTGGCAACAGTGAAAGTACCGCACGTTGACAAGATACAGGAAGAGAGCCCTCATGAAAAGATTCACACACCACTTCATAAAAATCCTCCCCAATAGACCCCCCAAAAGTGCTTATAAAACTCAGATGGTAAACCATCAATGCCAGGGGCTCGGCCTGTTGAGAGCTGCATAACTGCTGTGGACAGCTCTTGCAGTGTAATGTCAGAGTCCAATGCGACTCTTTGCTCAGGTCCCAATTGAGGAAGACCGTGTAACAACTGTTCAGTACACAGAGAGTCACAATCCTCCGCCTTATAGAGGGCAGAGTAGAAATCCACGGCATGTTGACGCATTTCACTGTCATCCGTGGTCACCTTCCCATCAGGGAGACGAAGGCAGACCATCTGTTTACGTTGCAATGTCGACTGTCCTAGGTTTTTAAAAAAGCACTAGGAGCATCCATATCCTTGAGGGAAGCGAAACGAGACCTAATCAAGGCACCCTTCACTCTTTCATGCAGAAACGACCTCAGTTCATGTTTCTTGTCCTGTAAGTTCATGACTAGTCCGGGGTCATTCTGAGTGAGCAACTTCAATTCAATAGATTTGATGTCCTGTTCAAGGGCCCTGATAGTCTCTTTAACTTCAATTCGAGACAGAGCAGTATACTGTTGACAAAACACACGTATTTGGGCCTCCCCAACCTCCCACCACTGTCTCAAGGACTCAATATTCCATTTAATAACCCTAAATTTTTCCCAAAACAACAAAAACTTTTCACAAAACATGGCGTCATGTAATAAGTTAACATTAAAATACCAATAAGGTGATGACCTTTGTGGACAAGTGAATATCAACAGTGACAATATGGTGATCAGAGAAACCCACAGGAGTGATGTCACACCTTACAACCCTACTACAGTATTGCTCAGATACATACAACCTGCCTAACCTTGCTGCACTGACATGACCTTCATTAACTTTTAGCCAAGTGTACTGCCTAACTTTTGCATTCCTTACTCTCCACACATCAGAAAGCTCAAACTCAGTTAATAGACCAGACAGACAAATTGCTGACCGCAGGTGAGGTTCTTCAGCGGTGCGATCAACAGTAAAATCCACTGTACAGTTCCAGTCCCCCCTAAAACCATACACCCTCTTGGTCACACTCTCTTAAGGTTTCCTTTATTTTATCAAAACCAACAATACGCTCTGTACCCTCATTAGGAGCATAAACATTCAAAAAAAAAAAAAAAAAAAAAACATAACATCCACCTTGACCAATAAAACCCGACCCTTGACAATCTCTGTTGTAGATACCACAGTCACCCCTAAGCCTGAAGAAAACAAGATTGCCACCCCAGCACTGAAATTAGTACCATGACTGAGTATATGCTGCCCCTCCCACCACATACAGTGGGGAAAAAAAGTATTTAGTCAGCCACCAATTGTGCAAGTTCTCCCACTTAAAAAGATGAGAGAGGCCTGTAATTTTCATCATAGGTACACGTCAACTATGACAGACAAAATGAGAAAAAAAAATCCAGAAAATCACATTGTAGGTTTTTTTATGAATTTATTGTCACGATCGTCTAACAGAGTGGACCAAGGCGCAGCGTTGAAAGTGAACATATCCTTTTATTTTACTGATCACACGATCAAAACCAATAAACGATAACGTGACGTCTACGGTTTAACACGAACCGAAATGAACAAGAAACCACAACACAAAGTGAAAAGACCGATAGTTAAATATGGCTCCCAATCAGAGACAACCAGCTGACACTCGTTGCCTCTGATTGGGAGTCACTCAGGCCAACATAGATTTACCAACATAGACTTACACACCCTGGCTCAACATAACATAGTCCCAGAGCCAGGGCGTTGCAGTACCCCCAAAGGCGCGGACTCCGGCCGCGCCAAACAACCACAACAGGGAGGGACCGGTGGGCACTCAGCCTCGGGCGGCGGATCCGGCTCCGGACATGACCCAGGCACGGGTTGTGCTGGACTGACGACGCACACCCCTGGCTTGATGCGTGGAGGAGGAACGGGCCGGACCGGGCTGAGGGCGCACCCCTGACTTGGTGCGGGGAGCAGGAACGGGCCGGACCGGGCTGGCGACGCGCACCACAGACTTGGTGCGGAGAGCAGGAACGGGCCGGACAGGGCTGACAAACGCACCACAGACCTGGTGCGGAGAGCAGGCACGGCCGTGCCGGACTGACGACGCACACCACTGGCTTGGTGCGGGGGAGCTTGGATGGGCCGGACTGGGCTGGCGACGCGCACCACAGACTTGGTGCGGAGAGCAGGAACGGGCCGTGCCGGACTGACGACGCACACCACTGGCTTGGTGTGGGAAGCAGGAGCGGGCCGAGCCGGCTGTCGAGCGCACCCCTGAGTGCGGGGAGCAGGAACGGGCGATCCGGGCTGACGAAACGCACCACAGACTTGGTGCGGGGAGCAGGAATGGGCCGGACCGGGCTGGCGACGCGCACCACCGACTCTGGTACGGAGAGCAGGAACGGCCGGACAGGGCTGACGATCGCGCACCACAGGCTCGGTGCGAGAGGCAGGAACAGGCCGAACCGTACTGGGGACACACGCCACTGGCCCTATGCAGGGATCAGGAACGGGCCGGACCGGACTGGTATACACCCCAGTACCTCTCGCCGTGCCTCCACACTTTCCCCTCTCCTCTGTGACCAGTGGCCCCCCTTAACCTGGCGGCCTCCTCTGCACACCCGCTGGACCGCTCCATCGCGGCCTCCGGCTGCCCCGTCGTCCACGTCGTGAGCCCCCCCCTAAAACTTTTCTGGGGTTCTCTCCTCCCCGTGGACCAGGCCTCCCTAGCTCTCGCCAGACTCTCGATCCATTGCTTCATAGACCAGCCTCTCTCCTCTTCACTTAGCGTGGCCCAGCCGAAACTCCTACTCCCCTGATCCAAGGTCCTTCCTCTCTCCTCTTCACGCTGCTTGGTCCTGTCTTGGTGGTTTCTTCTGTCACGATCGTCTAACAGAGTGGACCAAGGCGCAGCGTTGAAAGTGAACATATCCTTTTATTTTACTGATCACACGATCAAAACCAATAAACGATAACGTGACGTCTACGGTTTAACACGAACCGAAATGAACAAGAAACCACAACACAAAGTGAAAAGACTGATAGTTAAATATGGCTCCCAATCAGAGACAACCAGCTGACACTCGTTGCCTCTGATTGGGAGTCACTCAGGCCAACATAGATTTACCAACATAGACTTACACACCCTGGCTCAACATAACATAGTCCCCAGAGCCAGGGCGTTACATTTATTTGCAAATTATGGTGGAAAATAAGTATTTGGTCAATAACAAAAGTTTCTCAATACTTTGTTATATACCCTTTGTTGGCAATGACACAGGTCAAACGTTTTCTGTAAGTCTTCACAAGGTTTTCACACACTGTTGCTGGTATTTTGGCCCATTCCTCCATGCAGATCTCCTCTAGAGCAGTGATGTTTTGGGGCTGTCGCTGGGCAACACGAACTTTCAACTCCCCCCAAAGATGTTCTATGGGGTTGAGATCTGGAGACTGGCTAGGCCACTCCTGGACCTTGAAATGCTTCTTACGAAGCCACTCCTTCGTTGCCCGGGCGGTATGTTTGGGATCATTGTCATGCTGAAAGACCCAGCCACATTTCATCTTCAATGCCCTTGCTGATGGAAGGAGGTTTTCACTCAAAATCTCACGATACATGGCCCCATTCATTCTTTCCTTTACACGGATCAGTCGTCCTGGTCCCTTTGCAGAAAAACAGCCCCAAAGCATGATGTTTCCACCCCCATGCTTCACAGTAGGTATGGTGTTCTTTGGATGCAACTCAGCATTCTTTGTCCTCCAAACACGAGTTGAGTTTTTACCAAAAAAGTTATATTTTGGTTTCATCTGACCATATGACATTCTCCCAATCCTCTTCTGGATCATCCAAATGCACTCTAGCAAACTTCAGATGGGCCTGGACATGTACTGGCTTAAGCAGGGGGACACGTCTGGCACCGCAGAATTTGAGTCCCTGGCGGCGTAGTGTGTTACTGATGGTAGGCTTTGGTTACTTGGTCCCAGCTCTCTGCAGGTCATTCACTAGGTCCCCCCATGTGGTTCTGAGATTTTTGCTCACCGTTCTTGTGATCATTTTGACCCCACGGGGTGAGATCTTGCGTGGAGCCCCAGATCGAGGAGATTATCAGTGGTCTTGTATGTCTTCCATTTCCTAATAATTGCTCCCACAGTTGATTTCTTCAAACCAAGCTGCTTACCTATTGCAGATTCAGTCTTCCCAGCCTGGTGCAGGTCTACAATTTTGTTTCTGGTGTCCTTTGACAGCTCTTTGGTCTTGGACATAGTGGAGTTTGGAGGTGACTGTTTGAGGTTGTGGACAGGTGTCTTTATACTGATAACAAGTTCAAACAGGTGCCATTAATACAGGTAACGAGTGGAGGACAGAGGAGCCCTCTTAAAGAAGAAGTTACAGGTCTGTGAGAGCCAGAAATCTTGCTTGTTTGTAGGTGACCAAATACTTATTTTCCACCATAATTTGCAAATAAATTCATAAAAAATCCTACAATGTGATTTTCTGGATTTTTTTTCTCTCAATTTGTCTGTCATAGTTGACGTGTACCTATGATGAAAATTACAGGCCTCTCTCATATTTTTAAGTGGGAGAACTTGCACAATTGGTGGCTGACTAAATACTTTTTTCCCCCACTGTACCCCAGTCAATCTCATTTTCCTCATCACTATGTGTCTCCTGTAGGAAAACTACATTAAGCCTTTTCTGTTTATTACTTCTAATACCCAAGCCCTCTTATTCCTGTCCCTTCCTCCATTAATATTAAGAGAACCTACCCTTAGTACCTCCATATAGAAAATAAAAAGGAAAAGCAGAAGATACCACAGAGAAACCAGACAAAGAGAATAGAACACCCTATGAGGCATAATCATCATCATTATTTAAATTTTCTCTTAACCTGACCACGTTTCCACCACCTTTGCTGCTGCAACAGCAGTAACAAATTTCCTCAAGCGAAACCGCTTCTTCTCACTCAACTGGTCTAACCCCACCGTCTTCTGTATCATCACAGCTGACCTCACAAACTTATCAACATCAAAATAATCTGCAATTTGACAGATTTCTCAAAAAGTCTGATCAAGAAACCCATTTACCTCCTCTAGATCGTAAATTGAGTCCTCACCAGCTGATATCATATCAAGAGCGATATCCATATCCTTCTCCTAATCCTCCTCAACTGAGGCCACAGACCACTGACTCCCTCTACCACATCCCTTTCAACACTCCCCACTTGCACCCCATCACTCGTACCAGGCATCTCCTCCACTACCAAGTGCAGACTAGCCCCACCTGAACCCCATTACTCGTAGTGGGCATATCCTCCACTACCTGGGAGACTAGCCCCACCTGAACCCCCACGTTACTCATAGTGGGCATCTCCTCCACTACCTGGGAACCTAGCTCCACATGAACCCCCCGTACCCCAGCACTCATAGTGGGCATCTCCTCCACTACCTGGGATATTAGCTCCACATGAACCCCTCCTGTACCCCAGCACTCGTACTGGGCACCTCCCTCACCAGTCTGAGGAAATGGCCCTTCAGATCCATCCTTACCTTCTACAACAATATGTTTCTGCTGCATAACATTTCCCTCTGGTACAAGTTGCAACTCTGTGCCCTCAACACGGACAACTTGTTCCTCAGCAACAGATGCTTGTGGCTGCTCTACCGCTGTCAGCCCACCTCTCCCTACATCAGTGGGCCCAGGCATTACGAGGACCACCTGCGCCCCCTCCCCCTGCCTTCTCCCTTTTCGGGCAAGCATGTCGCTATGACCAACATCCCCACACTCAAAACACCGTTGACTACCCGTACTAGCATAAGCCATATACAGTCTATTGTCATACTTGACTTTAAACGATAACTCCAAAGTCTGCTCCGGTGAGTCCAAAAACATAAACACCTGTCGCGAAACGACATAACCTGTTTCAACGCCCGGGTGTTTGCAACCCAATGGGACAACCTAATGGAACTTGCAAACTTCCCCAAAGCGTAATAACGCGCTCCAATAGCTCATTTGGAATAAACGGCGGTACATTTGAAATCGTTACCCTTGTTGACGGAGAAAAAAGCGGCGTAACTTGAATAAACATTCCTTTAAGAAGTACGCCATGCTCAACCATACGATCAACAAGGCGCTCTTATTTAAGAAATACCACCACCGCTTTATTCATCCGTGACGCATAAGCAACATTCTCATATCCTACCTTCTCTCCTACGGCGACCAGAACCTCCTCCATCGTGACAGTACATTTACATTTTAGTCATTTAGCAGACGCTCTTATCCAGAGCGACTTACAGTTAGTGAATACATTAGTTTTATCGAACCCACAACCCTGGCGTTGCAAACGCCATGCTCTACCAACTGAGCTACATGCCCTGCCGGCCATTCCCTCCCCTACCCTGGGCCAATTGTGCGCCGCCCCATGGGTCTCCCGGTCGGCTACGACAGAGCCTGGATTCGAACCAGGATCTCTAGTGGCACAGCTAGCACTGCGATGCAGTGCCTTAGACCACAGCGCCACTCGGGAGACTAGCAGCTTCAGTAACACACATAAAGCCATGCCGAAGTGACAGGGACGGCGTCCCTATTCGGGCAGCCATCCCCACCAAAATCAGCGTAATTTCGACACGAAAAACTATATATTTAATTCTACCACAACAAAAAAATAGAAATAATAACCTTAATCATGCATAGAATTAAAAAAAGGATATCACCAAGAAATGAAAAATCCAGGATATCTAACTCTACACAACGCTCGCACTCACTCAAACAATTCCCAGCATGCATCAAACACTCCCAGCATGCAGAGAGAGAGAGAGAGAGACAGAGAGAGAGAGACAGAGAGAGAGAGACAGAGAGACACAGAGAGAGAGACACAGAGAGAGAGAGAGAGAGAGAGAGAGAGAGAGAGAGAGAGAGAGAGAGAGAGAGAGAGAGAGAGAAGAGAGAGAGACAGAGAGAGAGAGAGACAGAGAGAGAGAGAGACAGACAGAGAGAGAGACAGAGAGAGAGAGAGACAGAGAGAGAGAGAGAGAGAGAGAGAGAGAGAGAGAGAGAGAGAGAGACAGAGAGAGAGAGAGAGAGAGAGAGAGAGAGAGAGAGAGAGAGAGAGAGAGAGAGAGAGAGAGAGAGAGAGAGAGAGAGAGAGAGAGAGAGACAGAGAGAGAGAGAGAGACACAGAGAGAGAGAGAGAGAGAGAGAGAGAGAGAGAGAGAGAGAGAGAGAGAGAGAGAGAGAGAGACAGAGAGAGAGAGAGAGAGAGAGAGAGAGAGAGAGAGAGAGAGAGAGAGAGAGAGAGAGAGAGAGAGATTGAG
This sequence comes from Coregonus clupeaformis, assembly GCF_020615455.1. Lineage (NCBI taxonomy): Eukaryota > Metazoa > Chordata > Actinopteri > Salmoniformes > Salmonidae > Coregonus > Coregonus clupeaformis. The sequence continues at coordinate 112,654 of NW_025534659.1, forward strand.
AGAGACACAGAGAGAGAGACAGAGAGAGACAGAGAGACATAGAGAGAGACAGAGAGAGAGAGACAGAGAGAGAGAGAGACAGAGAGAGAGACAGAGAGAGCCACAGAGACACACAGAGAGAGAGAGACAAGAGAGAGAGAGAGAGAGAGAGAGACAGAGAGAGAGACACAGAGAGAGAGACAGAGACACACAGAGAGAGAGAGAGAGAGAGAGAGAGAGACACAGAGAGAGAGAGAGACACACAGAGAGAGACACAGAGAGAGAGAGAGAGAGAGAGACAGAGACACACACAGAGAGAGAGAGAGACAGAGAGAGACACATTAAGAGAGAGAGACAGAGAGAGACACATAGAGAGAGACAGAGAGACACAGAGAGAGACAGAGAGAGAGAGACAGAGAGAGAGACACAGAGAGAGAGAGCTCAAAGACATTGCTCCTGCATTTTTAACAAAAAATATAGATTTAGAGTTAGATAAAGTAGGATTTTTTGGCAGGGACATATACAGGATGCTACCCTCCACAACATAACCTTCATTCCAAACCAAAACTCCAAACCTACAACCTGATTTTGGACGGAATTACCTGGAAAGCTTTCTACTACCAAGGATTACTATTCTCAAACTATACAGCAAATGCTCTGGAAAACAAACAGAAACCTGAAAACACCATCCAACCTGGAACTGAGTGAGTAATGTTTAGTATGAAGCTATTTTTCACTTTCAAAAACCAAGAAGAAAAATACATTATAATGATATATTTTATATTATAAGGACTGAATGCTAAGGCTACCAAGCTTAAACTTGCTTTACAAAGAGATACAATTTCAATTAGCACTGACGTGTGAAGTGAGAGGTGTCAAAGCCCCTGAGCCCAACAATGGCAGGAGAGTCGTACAGTCTACCCCAACCAAATGGAGAGGCCTTAGAAGCACTCCCCCACTGTTCAGAGGTCATTAAAATACAGTACCCTCTGAATGTAAAAAACGACAAGACACGAAAAGAGTACAAATTGAAACTTCTTTTGGGAAGCACGAGACACTTTTGCTGATTTGTATAAAAATGGGGAACATAAGCAACCTTATCTTCCACACAGACCATCCCCTGGCATGGCACAGTGCTATACTAGCACACTACCCCTCTGTTAAGAGGGGGGGGTGTTAGCGACGGGTGGAAACTCAGGATACTGGACAACGAGGACTCTGAGTCGTCTAATATTAATCTCTATAAATCTGGAACCGTTTTGGTTCAAGGCAACACCAAACAGTTCCAGCTGGACTTTCACCTAATCAAAGAAATAGCTCAGCAGGAGAAGCTCTCCCTTGAGAAAGATACCCCTACCCCGAGCGGGTCAGACCAGACCTCTTCATTAAATAACCCCACAGAGCAACCCCAAGCAGAAAGTCAACTTCCCAGGACAGAGTACTGCTCCCTCATTGAAATGAAGGATAAATTCACCCAGCTGGAGGTAAGGCAGGTGGAGCTGGAACAGCAGGTGAACACACTCCAGTCAGCACAGACCCAGACAACAGTCCAGCACAACAACACCCCCTTAACTAGACCTGGAGAGCTGCAGGTAGAGAGAGACATGTCTGCACTCTGGACTGTGGTGAGACAACATCAACAGGAGAAAGAGCAGGAGCAAGAGAAGAACAGAGCACTAGAGGAGAGGATCAGAGTGCTGGAGGAGAAGGTGAGAACGATGACGGGTGACAGAGAACAACCCATTAGAGAGACAGCAGAACAGCCCACCTCAGATCCTGGCCAAAGTCTCGACACCGCAGCAGAACAGTACACCCTAGACCCTGACCATAGCCTCGACATCACACACAGACAAACAAATGAAGAACCCCAAGCCCAGGGGGACCCCAACCCCTCTGAGCAACCCCCCAGTCAGACACCCTGATAGCCCTCATGACGACCCCCCACACCCACTGAGGACATACACAAGCCACAGATTGTACTCCTTATGGACTCAAACGGGAAATACATACAAGAAAATAAACTTTTTCCAAAACACACAGTGTCTAAACTCTGGTGTCCAAACACCCAGCGCGCCCTAGACCTTCTGTCTGAGGACCGACTAGGATCACCCAGCCACATAATAATACACACAGGCACAAACGACCTGAGAACACAGCAGGAAAGGGTGGCCACATCACTCAAGGGAGTGATAGAAAAAGCTCTTCCACTTTCCCAACGCACAAGTGGTTATCTCAACCCTGTTACCACGAAAAGACTTCCACCCTGCTACCATACAGCGGGTAAACGCAAGTATTTCCCGTGACTGTGCATCAAAACCAAATGTCTTCCTGGCCCACCACTCCACCCTGGACGTGAACAGCCTTTACGACCAGGTCCACCTATACAAGGCAGCAGTGCCCACCTTCGCCCGGACCCTAAAGGATATCGCCCTCAACCGCAGACCCAACACCTCACACAGGAGCAACAGATCAACAGACACCCCGCCCAGACCAGCGAGACACTCTCCCAGACCTGCGGGACCCCCCCAGGACCTACACATAGAGGACCCCCGCAGAGAGGACCACATCCAGACCACAGCACCATCAACCACATCTACACCCCCCACCAATTAACTCCCCCCAAGTCAACCATGCCACACCCCATTTAGGCCCCCTCAGATCAGACCCATGCCCCTCCTACCCACCCCAAGCCCCCCACTCCCACAAAGAGGGCCTCAACATGAAAGTCACACATACGCCCAGGCCGTGAGCAGGCAAACAGGCCCAACACCCACTCTTACACTAGCCCAAGCCAATGGCATGTACCAGATGCTCAGCAGGCTCTGCTCACAATTACTGGCCTGAGGCCAAACCACACAACCAACAACATTAGACACTTTATGGAACACAAAGCCTTCACTATTTCATCCTGGAATATCCAAGGCCTGAGGTCATCTGCCTTTGGCCTAAAGAGCAGGAATCTGGACTTCACCAAAGAAATCGGAAATACAGACATTGTCATCCTACAAGAAACATGGTATAGAGGAGACGGACCCACTGGTTGCCCTCTAGGTTACAGAGAGCTGGTAGTCCCATCCACCAAACTACCAGGTGTGAAACAGGGAAGGGACTCAGGGGGTATGCTAATTTGGTATAGAGCAGACCTAACTCACTCTATTAAATTAATCAAAACAGGAACATTTTACATTTGGTTAGAAATTCAAAAGGAAATTATCTCAACTGAGAAAAATGTCCTCCTGTGTGCTACCTATATCCCCCCACTAGAATCCCCATACTTTAATGAAGACAGTTTCTCCATCCTGGAGGGGGGAAATCAATAATTTCAGACCCAGGGACATGTACTAGTCTGTGGCGACCTAAATGCCAGAACTGGACAAGAACCTGACACCCTCAGCACACAGGGGGACAAACACCTACCTGGAGGTGACAGCATTCCCTCCCCCATATGCCCCCCTAGGCACAACTACGACAACATAACCAACAAAAATGGGTCACGACTCCTGCAGCTCTGTCGCACACTGGGTATGTACATAGTCAATTGGTAGGCTTCGAGGGGACTCCTATGGTAGGTACACCTATAGCTCATCTCTTGGCAGTAGTACTGTAGACTACTTTATCACTGACCTCAACCCAGAGTCTCTCAGAGCGTTCACAGTCAGCCCACTGACACCCCTATCAGACCACAGCAAAATCACAGTCTACTTGAACAGAGCAATACTCAATCATGAGGCATCAAAGCCAAAAGGAACTGAATAATATTAAGAAATGCTATAGATGGAAGGAAAGTAGTGTTGAAACCTACCAAAAAACAATTAGGAAACAACTAATTCAATCCATTCTAGACAACTTCCTGGACAAAACGTTCCACTGTAATAGTGAAGGTGTAAACTTGGCAGTAGAAAACCTAAACAGTATATTTGACCTCTCAGCTTCCCTATCAAATCTAAAAATATCTAACAGAAAACCAAAGAAAAGTAATAACAGTGATAAATGGTTTGATGAAGAATGCAAAAACCTAAGAAAGAAATTGAGAAACCTATCCAACCAAAAACATAGAGACCCAGAAAACCTGAGCCTACGCCTTCACTATGGTGAATCACTAAAACAATACAGAAATACACTACGGAAAAAGAAGGAACAGCATGTCAGAAATCAGCTCAATGTAATTGAAGAATCCATAGACTCTAACCACTTCTGGGAAAATTGGAAAACACTAAACAAACAACAACACGAAGAGCTATCTATCCAAAACGGAGATGTATGGGTAAACCACTTCTCCAATCTTTTTGGCCCTATAACAGAGAACAAACAGCAAAAAAATATACATGATCAAATGCAAATCTTAGAATCAACTATTAAAGACTACCAGAACCCACTGGATTCTCCAATTACATTGAATGAACTACAGGACAAAATACAAACCCTCCAACCCAAAAAGTCCTGTGGTGTTGATGGTATCCTCAATGAAATGATAAAATATACAGACCACAAATTTCAATTAGCTATACTTAAACTCTTTAACATCATCCTTAGCTCTGGCATCTTCCCCAATATTTGGAACCAAGGACTGATCACCCCAATCCACAAAAGTGGAGACAAATTTGACCCCAATAACTACCGTGGGATATGCGTCAACAGCAACCTTGGGAAAATCCTCTGCATTATCATTAACAGCAGACTAGTTCAGACTAGTTCATTTCAAAACAATGTACTGAGCAAATGTCAAATTGGCTTTTTACCAAATTACCGTACGACAGACCACGTATTCACCCTGCACACCCTAATTGACAAACAAACAAACCAAAACAAAGGCAAAGTCTTCTCATGCTTTGTTGATTTCAAAAAAGCTTTTGACTCAATTTGGCATGAGGGTCTGCTATACAAATTGATGGAAAGTGGGGTTGGGGGGAAAAACATACGACATTATAAAATCCATGTACACAAACAACAAGTGTGCGGTTAAAATTGGCAAAAAACACACACATTTCTTTCCACAGGGCCGTGGGGTGAGACAGGGATGCAGTTTAAGCCCCACCCTCTTCAACATATATATCAACGAATTGGCGAGGGCACTAGAACAGTCTGCAGCACCCGGCCTCACCCTACTAGAATCTGAAGTCAAATGTCTTCTGTTTGCTGACGATCTGGTGCTTCTGTCACCAACCAAGGAGGGCCTACAGCAGCACCTAGATCTTCTGCACAGATTCTGTCAGACCTGGGCCCTGACAGTAAATCTCAGTAAGACAAAAATAATGGTGTTCCAAAAAGGTCCAGTTGCCAGGACCACAAATACAAATTCCATCTAGACACCGTTGCCCTAGAGCACACAAAAACTATACATACCTCGGCCTAAACATCAGCGCCACAGGTAACTTCCACAAAGCTGTGAACGATCTGAGAGACAAGGCAAGAAGGGCCTTCTATGCCATCAAAAGGAACATAAAATTTGACATACCAATTAGGATCTGGCTAAAAATACTTGAATCAGTTATAGAACCCATTGCCCTTTATGGTTCTGAGGTCTGGGGTCCGCTCACCAACCAAGAATTCACAAAATGGGACAAACACAAAATTGAGACTCTGCATGCAGAATTCTGCAAAAACATCCTCCGTGTACAACGTAAAACACCAAATAATGCATGCAGAGCAGAATTAGGCCAATACCCGCTAATTATCAAAATCCAGAAAAGAGCCGTTAAATTCTATAACCACTTAAAAAGGAAGCGATTCCCAAACCTTCCATAACAAAGCCATCACCTACAGAGAGATGAACTTGGAGAAGAGTCCCCTAAGTAAGCTTGTCCTGGGGCCTCTGTTCACAAACACAAACAGACCCCACACAGCCCCAGGACAACAAAACAACAACAACACAACTAGACCCAACCAAATCATGAGAAAACAAAAAGAGAATTACTTGACACATTGGAAAGAACAAACAAAAAACAGAGCAAACTAGAATGCTATTTGGCCCTAAACAGAGAGTACACAGTGGCAGAATACTTGACCACTGTGACTGACCCAAACTTAAGGAAAGCTTTGACTATGTACAGACTCAGTGAGCATAGCCTTGCTATTGAGAAAGGCCGCCGTAGGCAGACCTGGCTCTCAAGAGAAGACAGGCTATGTGCACACTGCCCACAAAATGAGGGTGGAAACTGAGCTGCACTTCCTAACCTCCTGCCAAATGTATGACCATATTAGAGACACATATTTCCCTCAGATTACAGCGATCCACAAAGAATTCGAAAACAAACCCAATTTTGATAAACTCCCTTATCCACTGGGTGAAAAACCACAGTGTGCCATCACAGCTGCAAGATTTGTGACCTGTTGCCACAAGAAAAGGGCAACCAGTGAAGAACAAACACCATTGTAAATACAACCCATATTTATGTTTATTTATTTTCCCATTTGTACTTTAACTATTTGCACATTGTTACAACACTGTATATATACATAATATGACATTTGAAATGTCTTTATTCTTTTGGAACTTCTGAGTGTAATGTTGACTGTTAATATTTATTGTTTATTTCACTTTTGTTTACTATCTACTTCACTTGCTTTGGCAATGTTAACACACGTTTCCCATGCCAATAAAGCCCTTAAATTGAAATTGAAATTGAAATTGAGAGAGAGAGACAGAGGCAGAGAGAGAGAAAGAGAGAGAGAGGCAGAGAGAGAGAGAGAAGTGTTGAGACCAAAGAGACAGAGAGAGAGAGACAGAGAGAGAGAGACAACTCCTGAGAGAGAGCACAGAGAGAGAGAGAGACAGAGAGAGAGAGACAGAGAGAGACGAGACAGAAGAGAGACAGAGAGAGAGAGAGAGAGAGAGAGAGAGAGAGAGAGAGAGAGAGAAGAGAGACACAGAGAGAGAGAGAGACAGAGAGAGAGAGAGAGACCAGAGAGAGAGAGAGCTAGCCGAGAGAGACAGAGAGAGAGAGACACTATGGGAACTCACTATGGTGAATCACTAAAACAATACAGAAATACACTACGGAAAAGAAGGAACAGCATGTCAGAAATCAGCTCAATGTAATTGAAGAATCCATAGACTCTAACCACTTCTGGGAAAATTGGAAAACACTAAACAAACAAACACACGAAGAATTATCTATCCAAAACGGAGATGTATGGGTAAACCACTTCTCCAATCTTTTTGGCCCTATAACAGAGAACAAACAGCAAAAAATATACATGATCAAATGCAAATCTTAGAATCAACTATTAAAGACTACCAGAACCCACTGGATTCTCCAATTACATTGAATGAACTACAGGACAAAATACAAACCCTCCAACCCAAAAAGTCCTGTGGTGTTGATGGTATCCTCAATGAAATGATAAAATATACAGACCACAAATTTCAATTAGCTATACTTAAACTCTTTAACATCATCCTTAGCTCTGGCATCTTCCCCAATATTTGGAACCAAGGACTGATCACCCCAATCCACAAAAGTGGAGACAAATTCGAACCCAATAACTACGGAGGGATATGCGTCAACAGCAACCTTGGGAAAATCCTCTTCATTATCATTAACAGCAGACTCGTACATTTCCTCAGTGAAAACAATGTAGTGAGCAAATGTCAAATTTGCTTTTTACCAAATTACTGTACGACAGACCACGTATTCACCCTGCACGCCCTAATTGACAAACAAACAAACCAAAACAAAGGCAAAGTCTTCTCATGCTTTGTTGATTTCAAAAAAGCTTTTGACTCAATTTGGCATGAGGGTCTGCTTTACAAATTGATGGAAAGTGATGTTGGGGGAAAAACATAAAACATAATAAAATCCATGTACACAAACAACAAGTGTGCGGTTAAAAATGGCAAAAAACACACACATTTCTTTCCACAGGGCCGTGGGGTGAGACAGGGATGCAGTTTAAGCCCCACCCTCTTCAACATATATATCAACGAATTGGCGAGGGCACTAGAACAGTCTGCAGCACCCGGCCTTACCCTACTAGAATCTGAAGTCAAATGTCTTCTGTTTGCTGATGATCTGGTGCTTCTGTCACCAACCAAGAAGGGCCTACAGCAGCACCTAGATCTTCTGTACAGATTCTGTCAGACCTGGGCCCTGACAGTAAATCTCAGTAAGACAAAAAATAATGGTGTTCCAAAAAGGTCCAGTTGCCAGGACCACAAATACAAATTCCATCTAGACACCGTTGTCCTAGAGCACACAAAAAACTATACATACCTCGGCCTAAACATCAGCGCCACAGGTAACTTCCACAAAGCTGTGAACGATTTGAGAGACAAGGCAAGAAGGGCCTTCTATGCCATCAAAAGGAACATAAAATGTTACATACCAATTAGGATCTGGCAAAAAATACTTGAATCAGTTATAGAACCCATTGCCCTTTATGGTTGTGAGGTCTGGGGTCCGCTCACCAACCAAGAATTGACAAAATGGGACAAACACCAAATTGAGACTCTGCATGCAGACTTCTGCAAAAACATCCTCTGTGTACAATGTAAAACACCAAATAATGCATGCAGAGCAGAATTAGGCCAATACCCGCTAATTATCAAAATCCAGAAAAGAGCCGTTAAATTCTATAACCACTTAAAAGGAAGCGATTCCCAAACCTTCCATAACAAAGCCATCACCTACAGAGAGATGAACTTGGAGAAGAGTCCCCTAAGTAAGCTGGTCCTGGGGCTTTGTTCACAAACACAAACAGACCCCACACAAACCCAGGACAACAAAAACAACAACAACACAATTAGACCCAACCAAATCATGAGAAAACAAAAAGAGAATTACTTGACGTATTGGAAAGAACAAAGATAAAAACAGAGCAAACTAGAATGCTATTTGACCCTAAACAGAGAGTACACAGTGGCAGAATACCTGACCACTGTGACTGACCCAAACTTAAGGAAAGCTTTGACTATGTACAGACTCAGTGAGCATAGCCTTGCTATTGAGAAAGGCCGCCGTAGGCAGACCTGGCTCTCAAGAGAATAATAATAATAATAATATGCCATTTAGCAGACGCTTTTATCCAAAGCGACTTACAGTCATGCGTGCATACATTTTTGTGTATGGGTGGTCCCGGGGATCGAACCCACTACCTTGGCGTTACAAGCGCCGTGCTCTACCAGCTGAGCTACAGAGGACCACAAGAAGAAGAAAAGACAGGCTATGTGCACACTGCCCACAAATTGAGGTGGAAACTGAGCTGCACTTCCTAACCTCCTGCCAAACACATATTTCCCTCAGATTACAGCGATCCACAAAGAATTAGAAAACAAACCCAATTTTGATAAACTCCCTTATCTACTGGGTGAAAAACCACAGTGTGCCGTTAAAGCTGCAAGATTTGTGACCTGTTGCCACAAGAAAAGGGCAACCAGTGAAGAACAAACACCATTGTAAATACAACCCATATTTATGTTTATTTATTTTCCCATTTGTACTTTAACTCTTTGCACATTGTTACAACACTGTATATAGACATAATATGACATTTGCAATGTCTTTATTCTTTTGAAACTTCTGAGTGTAATGTTTACTGTTAACATTTATTGTTTATTTCACTTTTGTTTATTATCTACTTCACTTGCTTTGGCGATGTTAACATACGTTTCCCATGCCAATAAAGCTCTTAAATTGAATTTAATTTAATTGACAGAGAGAGAGAGACAGAGAGAGAGAGACAGAGAGAGAGAGACAGACAGAGAGAGAGAGAGACAGAGAGAGAGAGAGAGAGAGAGAGAGAGAGAGAGAGAGAGAGAGAGAGAGAGAGAGAGAGAGAGAGAGAGAGAGAGAGAGAGAGAGAGAGAGAGAGAGAGAGAGAGAGAGACAGAGAGACAGAGAGAGAGACAGAGAGAGATAGAGAGAGACAGAGAGAGAGACAGAGACACACAGAGAGAGAGAGACAGAGAGAGAGACACAGAGAGAGGGACAGAGACACACACAGAGAGAGAGAGAGACACAGAGAGAGAGACAGAGAGAGAGACAGAGAGAGACAGAGAGAGACAGAGAGAGAGAGAGAGAGAGAGAGAGAGAGAGAGAGAGAGAGAGAGAGAGAGAGGGAGAGAGAGACAGAGAGAGAGACAGAGAGACACACAGAGAGAGAGACAGAGAGAGAGACAGAGAGAGAGACAGAGAGAGAGAGACAGAGAGAGAGAGAGACAGAGAGAGTTCCAAATTGAGCAGCAGCTGCTGAAAAAAAGGATCTCCTACAAATATTGAAATGTACATGTTTTAGAGTGAAGTACATTGGAAAAAAACTGCAAGTCTGAATGGGAGACAAAACAAGCAACAAATGAAGAAGATAGGCTTGTGAAAAAGTATCTATTTTTATAAAGTTGTGCATTTAGCTTAGCTAGATGGATGGATTGTTTACCAGTTGCTAAGCAGTTGCTATGGCGTCTCCTAAAATAAGCTAGTTAGCTAACAAAAAAATACCTAGTTAACAACACAATAGAAAGACAAAAGAAGGACAGAAGATAAAGGACATCAAAGTAAGACGGTTCTCTAAAGACACTAGAGACAATAACACAAGAAACAACGCTTTTTTGGAAAAGGTAGGCTTATATTGCGACATTGTAGCCAACATCACCAGCGTTGCTATGGAAACTGTTTACCCACCAGACATCCAGACGGAGAAAGCTAAAAAAAGTTTTAAAGGTTTGATGATGGGACAGAACCATGAATGCCTGTTTGCAGATCTTACCAGTTGCAAAACAAGAGCAAATGTAATGGTTATTTGCAACCATTTCCCTTTCTCAAAAAAGAGAGGCATCAGCCAAGGATGTCAGATCAGCATTTTTGAAGAAGCTGACCAGAGCAACACATATCAAACAGTCAACTTATACAATAATGGAACTGTATTGATACAAGGAAATGATTCAAGCCTCCAGGCTTTTGGGAATGTGTTTGTTACCCTAAAAGTAGAAGCTGAACTCATCTCAGAAGCTGAGGAAAAAGGAGGGAGATGATGGAGGCCCCAACACCCCCAACAGCCCCAACACCCCCAGCAGCCCCAACACCCCCAGCAGCCCCAACCCCCCAGCAGCCCCAACACCCCCAACGGTCTCTGTGACCCAGCAACAAGCCCTCCGTGTTCTACCTACTCACGGCAGACAGAGAGGAATGCCTACAACACCAAGAACACCTGCTATGCAACGTTTCCACAGCACCCTCTCTCTAGTCGAAGCAGAGGTCATAGAACTCAGAGAGAACAAGCTTCAAGAGGATGACACTGTCCAGAAACTAAAAGAAGAGATGAAACAGTTCAGGGAGGAGAGCAGAGCATCTATTGCTAAATTAGAAAGCAGAATGGACAAACTGAGTCAGACAAATGATGACCTCAGAGACCATCTGAGTACAACAAGAATGGAGCTAGAGCAGAGAGAGAGGTACATTGACCCCCTCAACCAGCAGCTAGTCATTATGTCCTCTGCATCTAGAGAACATGTCCACCAGCTTGGTACAACACAGGCAGAACATGAGACCAGCATAACCAGCATGGCCTCCTCCACACAGCCTGATGACACCACACCAGCCTCCCAGTCTGCTCCAGCCCAGGTCAACCTACCAGCCTCCCAGTCTGCTCCAGCCCAGGTCAACCTCCCAGCCTCCCAGTCTGCTCCAGCCCAGGTCAGCCTACCAGCCTCCCAGTCTGCTCCAGCCCAGGTCAGCCTACCAGCCTCCCAGTCTGCTCCAGCCCAGGTCAGCCTACCAGCCTCCCAGTCTGCTCCAGCCCAGGTCAGCCTACCAGCCTCCCAGTCTGCTCCAGCCCAGGTCAACCTACCAGCCTCCCAGTCTGCTCCAGCCCAGGTCAGCCTACCAGCCTCCCAGTCTGCTCCAGCCCAGGTCAACCTACCAGCCTCCCAGTCTGCTCCAGCCCAGGTCAACCTACCAGCCTCCCAGTCTGCTCCAGCCGAGTCTGCTCCAGCCCAGGTCAGCCTACCAGCCTCCCAGTCTGCTCCAGCCGAGTCTGCTCCAGCCCAGGTCAGAATACCAGCCTCCCAGTCTGCTCCAGCCCAGGTCAACCTACCAGCCTCCCAGTCTGCTCCAGCCCAGGTCAGCCTCCCAGTCTGCTCCAGCCGAGTCTGCTCCAGCCCAGGTCAGCCTCCCAGTCTGCTCCAGCCGAGTCTGCTCCAGCCCAGGTCAGCCTCCCAGTCTGCTCCAGCCGAGTCTGCTCCAGCCCAGGTCAGCCTCCCAGTCTGCTCCAGCCGAGTCTGCTCCAGCCCAGGTCAGCCTCCCAGTCTGCTCCAGCCGAGTCTGCTCCAGCCCAGGTCAGCCTCCCAGTCTGCTCCAGCCGAGTCTGCTCCAGCCCAGGTCAGCCTCCCAGTCTGCTCCAGCCGAGTCTGCTCCAGCCCAGGTCAGCCAACCAGCCTCCCAGTCTGCTCCAGCCCAGGTCAGCCAACCAGCCTCCCAGTCTGCTCCAGCCCAGGTCAGCCAACCAGCCTCCCAGTCTGCTCCAGCCCAGGTCAGCCAACCAGCCTCCCAGTCTGCTCCAGCCCAGGTCAGCCAACCAGCCTCCCAGTCTGCTCCAGCCCAGGTCAGCCAACCAGCCTCCCAGTCTGCTCCAGCCCAGGTCAGCCAACCAGCCTCCCAGTCTGCTCCAGCCCAGGTCAGCCAACCAGCCTCCCAGTCTGCTCCAGCCCAGGTCAGCCAACCAGCCTCCCAGTCTGCTCCACCCAGACAATCACCCACAACTGCAATCCTTATTGATTCAAATGGGAAGTTCTTGGTCAAGGAAAGATTATTCCCTAGACACCAGGTGTATAAGTTCTGGTGTCCTTCAACTGAGAGTGTAATATAACTACTCAGTCAGAACAGGATTGACAACCCTGACAACATCATCCACACTGGCACAAACAACCTTCATGCCAAAGCTGAAAATGTATCTGGGGCAGTGAGAAGAGTAGCGGGCACAGGCTATGTTCCCAACAACCAATATAGTTGTGTCCACCCTCCTACCAAGAAAAGACTTCCCAGGAAAGTTGATTGACAAAATAAATCAACAGAATGGCACACCATCCCACTCTGACATGTGAACACTTATACGATAATGTACACCTTGATCAGGACAGTGTCAGAACATTTGGTAAGGACCTAAAGGATGCAACACCTGGCAGGGACCCACACACCCATCACCCCAGCAGCAGAGCCCCCCTGCCCCACCTTCTGAAACAACAGTACCCCCACCATCCCCAGGAGAGAAGAGCCAGACACGGCTTATTACAGCACAGCTCTACAAAACCGGGCCCACCACAGCACAGATTTACCAGACCAGACCCTCCTCAGGACAGCACGACCAGACCCGGCCCATCACAACACAGCTCTACTAGAACCGGCCCATCACAACACAGCTCTACTAGACCCGGCCCATCACAGCACAGCTCTACTAGACCCGGCCCATCACAGCACAACACTGACCACTACTCTAGGGTCGGGCAGAACAATGTCCTTCAGAGAAGTGGACCACATGATGGAGTCCACACCATGTATCATTCATATTATCAGCCTACATATGCTGAGGTAACCTCTGGCAAAAGACACCTAGAACTATCATAAATTGGAGAGGTGCGCCAACTACTGCATCTAATATGCAGACTACCGGACTAGACAGACCCTTTAATTAACTCACTTTCACTCATACACTATCTCTGTCACACACACACACACACACACACACACACACACACACTCACACACACTCACACACACACATGTACAAGTGGTTGCAGATTGCATTGTACTTATTTTTAGTGCAATCTTATTCTATTCTATTTATCTTATCTTATCTTATTGCTTTGTTTACAACTATTCTTTATTTTATTGGCGCTGGAATTATAATAATAATTATATATGTAATGATGGTATTATTATAATAATATGTATGTATGTATGTATGTATGTATGTATGTATGTATGTATGTATGTATGTATGTATGTATGTATGTATGTATGTATGTATGTATGTATGTATGTATGTATGTATGTATGTATGTATGTATGTATGTATGTATGTATGTCCAGTTGAAGTCGGAAGTTTACATACACTTAAGTTGGAGTCATTTAAACTTGTTTTTCAACCACTCCACACATTTCTTGTTAACATAATATAGTTTTAGCAAGTCGGTTAGGACATCTACTTTGTGCATGACACAAGTAATTTTTCCAACAATTGTTTACAGAAAGATTTTTTATAATTCACTGTATCACAATTCCAGTGGGTCAGAAGTTTACATACACTAAGTTGACTGTGCCTTCCACGATAACTTGCCGTCAACAAACAGGATGATTAATTCTGCCTGCAGAGCTTTCCAGTGGGGGTCTGCGAGGAAAACCGGTAGTGCATTTTATGAAGCTTGAGGGAAATTCCCATCTGACCAAAAGACGACGAGGACCTGCCCAGACCAGACACATCATCCGCAAACAATTGAGGGACACGGCGACTGAATTTCAGTAAGTCAATTTAAATGAATCTGTATAAAAAAATATTATTATAATAAAACCAATAAAACTGAACAATAAAAAGGTACCCACAGTCTTATGTTAAGGGTATTCACTAGTCTTATGGTGAGAAGACTAGAGCGAGGGCGAGTAATGGTACCATGGAAAGCCCCCGCTGACAGCTATCTATAGGCATTTATGAGAAGTATCTACATGGTCTGCAGCCACTACAAATAGCACGAGGTGTTATTGAGCACGGGGTGTTATTTTATATGTATAGGAAGTACTGGCAGGAGAACTGTTGAAGATGGAGTATTAAGGGAGATTACTGAAGATGGAGTATTAAGGGAGATTACTGAAGATGGAGTATTAAGGGAGATTACTGAGACTGTTTAGGAAAAGTAGTAAGTGGATTTGAGAGTTGTGTGGAAAGGACTAATGATAAGCTGATGAAAATGTGGATTATTAGTGTTAAGAGAGTGAAATTTGGATAATAAGTGGTAAGCTGAGTTCAAGAAAGGATTTCAATGTGGATAATAAGAGGATTGAAGTTTAGATAAAAATATATATTATTACTATTAAGTACTGTGTGAATGAGAGCTGTCAGGGGACTAGCTCCAGTGTGAAAGGGAGATCACTGAGTGCGTGTCTGAATGAATACCCCAACCAGTTCTGTGTGAGCTGAGTTTTTCAATCTATAACGTTATCTACAGTTCTGTCCACCACCGCCCGTCAGACAAGAGGAGATGATTGTGGACTGAAGGAAAAGGAGGACCGAGCTCTTCACCAACAATTTATCATGGTCCAAACACACCAAGACAGTCGTGAAGAGGGAACGACAAAGCCTATTCCTCCTCAGGAGACTGAAAAGATTTGGCAAGGGTCCTCAGATGCACAAAAGGTTCTACAGCTGCACCATCGAGAGCATCCTGACTGGTTGCATCACCGCCTGGTATGGCAACTGCTCGGCCTCCAACCGCAAGGGACTACAGAGGGTAATGTGTAGGTCCCAGTACATCACTGGGGCCAAGCTTCCTGCCATCCAGGACCTCTATACCAGGCGGTGTCAGAGGAAGGCCCTAGAAATTGCCAAAGACTCCAGCCACCCTAGTCATAAATTGTTCTCTCTGCTACCGCACGGCAAGCGGTTCCGGAGGGCCAAGTCTAGGTCCAAAAGGCTTCTTAACAACTTTCTAATCCGCCTACTCTGCAAATGCACTTCCGCGTTGTCGTGCTGATGTGCTGTTTGTTGCGACTTGGCTACCTCGTTTTCTTTTCATATCCATTTAATCAAAACTCTGCATTTAACACATTTACCAACGTCTTAGTTTTTTCCTCACTCAACTTTTTTCATTCAACTTTTTCACCCCGGATGCTTTAGTACCTGGATATAAACAACCGAGACAGGCTACGAAGAGTTCAACTCATATAACGCTCTCTATAAAACTACTAAAGGACAGGCTCATATAACGCTCTCTATAAAACTACTAAAGGACAGGCTCATATAACGCTCTCTATAAAACTACTAAAGGACTGGCTCATATAACGCTCTCTATAAAACTACTAAAGGACAGGCTCATATAACGCTCTCTATAAAACTACTAAAGGACAGGCTCATATAACGCTCTCTATAAAACTACTAAAGGACAGGCTCATATAACGCTCTCTATAAAACTACTAAAGGACAGGCTCATATAACGCTCTCTATAAAACTACTAAAGGACAGGCTCATATAACGCTCTCTATAAAACTACTATAGGACAGGCTCATATAACGCTCTCTATAAAACTACTAAAGGACAGGCTCATATAACGCTCTCTATAAAACTACTAAAGGACAGGCTCATATAACGCTCTCTATAAAACTACTAAAGGACAGGCTCATATAACGCTCTCTATAAAACTACTAAAGGACAGGCTCATATAACGCTCTCTATAAAACTACTAAAGGACAGGCTCATATAACGCTCTCTATAAAACTACTAAAGGACAGGCTCATATAACGCTCTCTATAAAACTACTAAAGGACAGGCTCATATAACGCTCTCTATAAAACTACTATAGGACAGGCTCATATAACGCTCTCTATAAAACTACTAAAGGACAGGCTCATATAACGCTCTCTATAAAACTACTGAAGGACAGGCTCATATAACGCTCTCTATAAAACTACTAAAGAAAGTGCTAATTTCCAGCGTATGAGTGTGACTCCAATTGTTGGCCAGTAAATTCTGTAATTGTATGTTTTGTATCCCCCATGACTACAGACCCTGGGACAGCTCTGAGAGGCTACACCGAACACAACATGCAGAAAGGAACAGCCGGCGACCTGCCACTGATAACTGACCCAGACATCACCCGCCCCCCTGTTCTTCTCTCTCGCTTTCACATTCAACGAGAGACAGACAAAAACACAGTTGTGCGGGGGGCTGGTGGGGGCGTCCGCGGCCATGGAGGGAGCATCTAAGTCCCCGGCAGAGCCGGGAAATGTTTGTTCCCTTGATCTGTCGGCGTGCAGCAGTGAAAACCCATTTGAATCTGCTGGGGACTCGCAAGCTATTAAATGTATAATATGCGACATGTTCTTTGTTGTCACTGGGAAAGGTCTGATGGATAACTTCAGTTGTGACAAATGTATTGAACTTGATGCAGCTAAAGAAATTATTATTACTCTTCATGAAGAAATACACAATTTGACCAAGCACCTTGAACTGAATAAGGATTCTATGAGACTATCGGCATCTTTAAATGCTTCCTATCAAAACATCTAAGAGGATCATAATGGGACCTTCCTGGACTATGATCAATTTCCTCCACTGCACCCCTCTACTAGCTTGAACCAGAAAATGGCTGCTCACTGTTCCACTCCAGGTGAGAGTAAATGGATGCGTGTCGGAACCAGAAAGAAGGAGAAGAATCATTCTCAGCGCTCCTACCTTCTTCCCCCGCGTCCGGACTTAAGACTTTCAAATCACTTTGAGCCCCTGTACCAGCTGTCCTCTGTCGGGGGCTTGGGTGTTCCCTCCATGGCTGTGGATGCCCCTCCAGCTACCTCTCCCTGTCCTAGTCAATCAACTGCCTGGGCACAGCCTGGACCACCACGGCCCACCTCCACTGGGCCGTGCTCTCTGGATCAGAGCTCTGGACCACCACGGCTCCCCTCCGCTGGGCCGTGCTCTCTAGATCAGAGCTCTGGACCACCGCAGCCCCCCTCCACTGGGCCGTGCCCTCTGGATCAGAGCTCTGGACCACCTCGGCCCCCCCTCCGCTGGGCCGTGCTCTCTGGATCAGAGCTCTGGACCACCTCGGCCCCCCTCCGCTGGGCCGTGCTCTCTGGATCAGAGCTCTGGACCACCTCGGCCCCCCCTCCGCTGGGCCGTGCTCTCTGGATCAGAGCTCTGGACCACCTCGGCCCCCCTCCGCTGGGCCGTGCTCTCTGGATCAGAGCTCTGGACCACCGCGGCTCCCCTCCGCTGGGCCGTGCTCTCTGGATCAGAGCTCTGGACCACCACGGCTCCCCTCCACTGGGCCGTGCTCTCTGGATCAGAGCTCTGGACCACCACGGCTCCCCTCCGCTGGGCCGTGCTCTCTGGATCAGAGCTCTGGACCACCTCGGCTCCCCTCCGCTGGGCCGTGCTCTCTGGATCAGAGCTCTGGACCACCGCGGCTCCCCTCCGCTGGGCCGTGCTCTCTGGATCAGAGCTCTGGACCACCGCGGCTCCCCTCCGCTGGGCCGTGCTCTCTGGATCAGAGCTCTGGACCACCTCGGCTCCCCTCCGCTGGGCCGTGCTCTCTGGATCAGAGCTCTGGACCACCACGGCTCCCCTCCGCTGGGCCGTGCTCTCTGGATCAGAGCTCTGTCCCTTTGGCGGTTGTGGCCTGCACGCAGCCAGCATCTCAGCAGCCCTCTTCTCAGCTGAGTTCTGTGGTTCTGGCCTGGCAATCTGCTTCGAGACACGGCAGAGGCCGGATGATTCCGGCGATTTTGATAGGGAGTTCGATGGTGAGGCATATATCTGTACCTGGGGCAAAGACTTTGTGTTTTCCTGGGGCAAAAGTTCAGGATATCACCAGGTTGCTTCCCGAGGCTGTGAGTCAGTCACCGGGGGCTGATACTGTCATGGTTCATTTGGGGTCAAATGACATTATGAAGGGCAGCTCAGAACAGCTGAAGATGGATTTTAAAGAACTGATTGGGTCTCTACTTGACACCAACAAACGCCCCATGATATCTGTCCTCTGGTCCTCTGTAGCTCAATTGGTAGAGCATGGCGCTTGTAACGCCAGGGTAGTGGGTTCGATCCCCGGGACCACCCATACGTAAAAATGTATGCACACATGACTGTAAGTCGCTTTGGATAAAAGCGTCTGCTAAATGGCATATTATTATTATCTGGCCCTCTGCCCTCCCTAAATCGTGGCATTGAACGGTTCAGCAGACTTTTAGCCCTCCATAACTGGCTACGAGACTATTGCAGCTCTGTGGGTGTAATATTTATTGACAATGTTGATACCTTCTGGAAACAAAGCTTGTATTATGATGATGGGATCCACCCAAATCATTTGGGTTCCTGGATCCTTCTACTGCATTATAAGGCTGCGTTGAGACAATGACTTATCAATGACCCAAGTCCAGCTCATTTAATACCTACCATTGTGTCGCTGAGTTGTCATAATGATTCAGCAAATGTACATTATCCTAGGGCCGTTGGAAGACACAATGTAAATAACCTAATTTATGTCCCTCTTACTGCCCGGAATGCCTCTGCTGATCCTACAGCTATTGTATGCAGTAATCATGTGCCTATGAACCAGAGTAATACTGTTAGCACTGAGGTGGTGTGCCCTAGTAGGAAGTCCACTGTGTGCAGCTCATCCTGCATTAATAAAAATAACCAGAGTATGTCTACCTCTGCTAAGCTTCCCAGTAAAGCAAGAAAAATGATCAAGCATCCCAGAAAAGTGTTAAAAATAGCCCACGTTAACATATGTAGATGAAGAAACAAGGTTCAGAAAATCAATAATTTGCTAGTAACAGATGACATTCATATTCTGACTATCTCTGAAACTCACTTAGATAATACCTTTGATGATACAGTGGTAG
This sequence comes from Coregonus clupeaformis, assembly GCF_020615455.1. NCBI lineage: Eukaryota > Metazoa > Chordata > Actinopteri > Salmoniformes > Salmonidae > Coregonus > Coregonus clupeaformis. The sequence continues at coordinate 132,171 of NW_025534659.1, forward strand.
CAATACAAGGTTATAACATTTACAGAAAATACAGAAATGCCAACGGGGCAGTGTTGCGGTCTATATTCAGAACCACATTCCTGTATAGCTTAGAGAGGATCTCATGTTAAATACCGTTGAAGTACCTAAAGCCCATTCTGGTGGGAAGCTGCTATAGACCACCAAGTGCTAACAGTCAGTATCTAGATAACATTTGTGAAATGCTTGATAATGTATGTGATATCAATAGAGAGGTATACTTTCTGGTGATTTAAATATTGACTGGCTTTCATCAGGCTGCCCACTCAAGCGAAAGTTTCAAACTGTAACTAGTGCCTGCAACCTGGTTCATGTTATCAATCAACCTACCAGGGTAGTTACAAACATTACAGGAATGAAATCATCAACGTGTATTGATCATATCTTTACTAATGCTGCAGAAATATGTTTGAAATCAGTATCCAAATCCATCAGATGTAGTGCTCACAATACAGTAGCCATATCTAGGAAAACCAAAGTTCCAAAGGCTGGGCCTAATATAGTGTATAAGAGGTCATACAATACGTTTTGTAGTGATTCCTATGTTGTTAATGTAAAGAATATTTGTTGGTCCGTGGTGTGTAATGACGAGCAACCAGACGTTGCACTTGACACATTTATGAAATTGCTTATCCCAGTTATTAATAAGCATGCATCCATTAAGAAAATGACTGTAAAAACTGTTAAATCCCAGTGGTGGATGAGGAATTGAAAAACGTTATGGTTGAGAGGGATGAGGCAAAAGAGATGGCAAATAGGTCTGGCTGTACAACCGGTACTGCAAATTGAGAAATCATGTGACTAAACTGAATAAAAAGAAGAAGAAACTACACTATGAAACAAAGATAAATTATATAATGAATGATAGTAAAAAGCTTTCAAATCACATCAAATGAAATTGTATTTGTCACATACACGTGTTTAGCAGATGTTATTGCGGGTGTAGCGGAATGCTTGTGCTTCTAGCTCCGACAGTGCAGTAATATCTAACAAGTAATATCTAACAATTTCACAACATATACCCAAATACACACAAAACTAGTAAGGAATGGAATTTAAGAATATATACATATATGGACAAACAATGACAGAGTGGCATGGACTAAGATACAGTAGAATATTATAGAATACAGTATATATATATATATATATATATATATATATATATATATATATATGAGATGAGTAATGCAAGATATGTAAACATTATTAAAGTGACTAGTGTTCCATTTCTTAAAGTGGCCAGTGATTTCAATAGGCAGCAGCAGCCTCTAATGTGCTAGTGATGGCTATTTAACAGTCTGATGGCCTTGAGATAGAAGCTGTTTTTCATTCTCTCGGTCCCAGCTTAGATGCACCTGTACTGACCTCGCCTTCTGGATGATAGCGGGGTGAACTGTAAGGGTTGGTGTGAGGTGTGACCCAGGTGCGGTGCAGGATAGACAGTAGGCAGTAGACAGAGATGGTGAAACAAGGATCTTTACTGGTGGTCCCAAAACCAGGATAGAAAATAATGGACTTGTCACAATAAAATAAAGGAGGAGCAAATTGGTCTCCAAAAACAGGCTGACAGCAAACACACGAAATACTAACTACGACTGAAAACAACAATGAAACAGGGAGAATACTTCTCAAGTACCTGTACATACGTCTCGCAATCAGTCACTGATTAGTACTGTTTGGCATCGAGAAACTAGCAGAGAGAACTGAGCAAGGGAACACAGGGAAGTGAGGGCATAAATACACAGGTGTCTCAGATAGACACAGGTGACACCAATAGGATGATGATTAGTCAAGACTGTGAGTGAGGAGGTGCCTAAGGTTGTCGGAGGATGACACCTAGTGGGTCACTCCGGAATTGCGACCCTCTCCTGTCACAGTGGCTCGGGTGGTTGATGTCCTTGATGATCTTTTTGGCATACCTGTGACATCGGGTGCTGTAGGTTTCCTGAAGGGCAGGTAGTTTGCCCCCAGTAATGCGTTCTGCAGATCGCACCACCCTCTGGAGAGCCCTGCGGTTGCGGGCGGTGCAGTTGCCGTACCAGGTGGTGATACAGTCCGACAAGATGCTCTCAATTCTGCATCTGTAAAACTTTGTGAGGGTTTTAGGTGCCAAGCCACATTTCTTCAGCCTCCTGAGGTAGAAGAGGCTCTGTTGCGCTTTCTTCACCACACTGTCTGATTGGGTGGACCATTTCAGTTTGTCAGTGATGTGTAAGCCAAGGAACTTGAAGCTTTCCACCTTCTCCACTTTGGTCCCGTCGATGTGGATAGGGGGGTGCACCCTCTGCTGTTTCCTGAAGTACACGATCATCTCCTTTGTTTTGTTGACGTTGATTGAGAGGTTATTTCCCTGGCACCACACTCCCAGAGCCCTCACCTCCTCCCTGTAGGCTGTCTAGTCATTGATGGTAATCAAGCCTACTACTGTTGTGTCGTCTGCAAACTTGGTGATTGAGTTGGAGGCGTGCTTGGCCAAACAGTCATGGGTGAACAGGGAGTACAGGAGGGGGCTGAGCACACACCCTTGTGGGGCCCCAGTGTTGAGGATCAGAGAAGTGGAGATGTTGTTTCCTACCTTCACCACATGGGGTGGCCCGTCAGGAAGTCCAGGACCCAGTTGTGCTGGGCAGGGTTCAGACCTAGGGCCTCAAGCTTAATGATGAGCTTGGAGGGTGCTATGGTGTTGAATGATGAGCTATAGTCAAAGAACAGCATTCTTACATAGGTACTCCTCTTGTCCAGATGGGATAGGGCAGTGTGCAGTGTGATGGCGATTGCATCGTCTGTGGATCTATTGGGGTGGTAAGCAAATTGAAGTGGGTCTAGGGTGACAGGTAAGGTAGAGGTGATATGATCCTTGACTAGTCTCTCAAAGCACTTCATGATGACAGAGGTGAGTGCTATGGGGCGATAGTCATTTAGTTCAGTTACCTTTGCTTTCTTGGTTACAGGAACAATGGTGGCAATCTTGAATTATGTGGGGACAGCAGACTGGGATAGGGAGAGATTGAATATGTCCGTAAACACACCAGCCAGCTGGTCTGCGCATGCTCTGAGAACGCGGCTAGGGATGCCGTCTGGGCAAGCAGCCTTGCGGGGGTTAATATGCTTAAATGTCTTACTCACGTCGGCCACGGAGAAGGAGAGCCCACAGTCCTCGTCAGTGGCACTGTGTTAACCCTCAAAGTGAGACGTCGGTGTCGGCGACATGGCTGGTTTTCCTTTTGTAGTCCGTGATTGTCTGTAGACCCTGCCACATATGTCTCGTGTCTGAGCCGTTGAATTGCGACTCCACTTTGTCTCTATACTGATGTTTTGCCAGTTTAATTGCCTTGCCGAATGAGTAGCTACACTGTTTGTATTTTGCCGTATTCCCAGTCACCTTGCCATGGTTAAATGCGGAGGTTTGCGCTTTCAGTTTTACGTAAATGCTGCCATCTATCCACGGTTTCTGGTTAGGGTAGGTTTTAATAGTCACAGTGGGCACAACATCTCCTATACACTTCCTGATAAACTCGTCTAAATTATTTTTGCAAGCTATCCGAAACATATCCCAGTCCGCGTGATCAAAACAATTTTGAAGCATGGATTCTGATTGGTCAGACAAGCATTGAATAGTCCTTAGCCCTGGTACTTCCTGTTTGAGTTTCTGCCTATAAGAAGGGAGGAGCAAAATGGAGTTGTGGTCAGATTTGCCGAAAGGAGGGTGGGGAAGGGCCTTATAACCATCCCGGAAGTTCTAATAGCAATGGTCGAGGATTTTAGCAGCCCGAGTACAACAGTCGATATGTTGATAGAACTTCGGCAGCCTAGTCCTCAAATTTGCTTTGTTAAAATCCCCGGCTACAATAAATGCAGCCTCAGGATATGTGGTTTCCAGTTTGCATAAAGTCCAGTGAAGTTATTTGAGGGCCTTCGTGGTATCGACTTGAGGGGGGATATACACGGCTGTGACTCTAACTGAAGAAAATTATCTTGGGAGATAATATGGTTGGCTTTTGATTTTGAGGTATTGTGAACAAAAGGACTTGAGTTCCTGTATGCTACTACAATTACACAATGAGTTGTTAATTTTGAAACACACACCTCCGCCCATCTGCTTCCAGAGAGATATTTATTTCTGTCTGCGCGATGAACTGAGAACCCATCTGGCTGGACCGATTTCGACAGAATATCCCCAGAGAGCCATGTTTCTGTGAAACAAAGTATGTTACAGGCACTGATGTATCTCTGGAAAGAAATCCTTGCCCTGAGCTCGTCGACTTTGTTATCCAAAGACTAAACATTAGCGAGTAGTATACTTGGAAGCGGTGGGTGGTGTGCGTGCCTCCTAAGTCAAACCAGCAGGCTGCTCCGAGTGCCTCTCCTCCGCCGGCGATGTTTTGGGTCAGCCTCTGGAATCAGTTCAATTGCCCTGGGGAGAGCAAACAAAGGATCTGCTTCATGAAAGTATTTTTCCTGGTCGTAATGCTGGTGAGTTACCACCGCTTGTCACGCCCTGACTCAGGGGACTCTTATATGTTGAGTCAGGATGTGTATATTCTTTGTTATATATATTCTATGTTGTAGTTCTATTATGTGTAGATCTATGTTGGCCGGTGTGGTTCCCAATCAGAGGCAGCTGTAGCTCGTTGTCTCTGATTGGGGACAATACTTAGGCAGCCTTTTGGCACTAGTGGGTTGTGGGATCTTGTTCCGTTTAAGGTTTGTTGTGTGTTACCTTAGGACTTCACGTGTCGTTGGTTTATTGTTTTGTCGTGGTGTTTATTCGTTATAATAAACATGTATGCATATCACGCTGCACCTTGGTCCGTCCCGTCCTTCAACGAGCGTGACAGAAGATTCCACCAGACCTGGACCAAGCAGTGTGCCGAGGAGGAGCAGAGAGGATGGACTTGGCAGGAGATAAGAGAGGATCTGGCAAGAAAGATGGAGGCCCTGAAAGGGATCAGGGTGGAGAGGCAACCCCAATACATTTTTTGAGGGGGGGCTCACAGTGTGGACGACGAGGCAGCAGGAGGCCGCGATAGGGCGGATCTGCTGGTTAGGAGAGGAGGCCACCAGATTACGGGGGCTATTGGTTCAGAGGGAGCAGGAGGTATTTGGTCAGAGGGAGGCGCTACAGGAGGCTAGAAGGGAGAAGGAAGGTGTAGAGGCACGGCGAGAGAAGCTGGTTAGGCAGCAGAAGGAGCGGGGGTTAATAAAGGAACCCAGTCCTGCTCCTCGCACCAAGCAAGTGGTGCGTGTCGCCAGTCCGGTCCGGCCTGTTCCTGCTCCCCGCACCAAGCCAGTGGTGCGCGTTGCCAGCCCGGCCCGGCCAGTTCCTGTTCCTTGCACCAAGCCAGTGGTGCGCGTCGCCAGCCCGGCCCGGCCTGTTCCTGCTCCTCGCACCAAGCCAGTGGTGCGCGTCGCCAGTCTGGCCCGACCCGTTCCTGCTCCTCGCACCAAGCCAGTGGTGCGCGTCGCCAGGCCGGCCCGGCCTGTTCCTGCTCCTCGCACTAAGCCAGTGGTGCATGTCGCCAGTCCAGCCCGGCCTGTTCCTGCTCCTCGCACCAAGCCAGTGGTGCGCGTCGCCAGTCCGGCCCGGTCCGTTCCTGCACCTCGCACCAAGCCTGTGGTGCGTTTGTCCAGTCCGGCACGGCCCGTGCCCGTTCCACCAGTGCCTGGTCCGGCACCAGTCAGCTGCTCCACTCCAGAGACAGAGCAGTCCGCTCCACCGGTGCCTGATCTAGTTCCTGTCAGCTGCTCCACTCCGGAGACAGAGCAGTCCGCTCCACCGGTGCCTGATCCAGCTCCGGTCAGCTGCGCCACTCCGGAGCCAGAGCAGTCCGCTCCACCGGGGTCAAGTCCTGCTCCGGTCAGCGGCTCCACTCCAGAGACAGAGCAGTCCGCTCCACCGGTGCCTGATCTAGTTCCTGTCAGCTGCTCCACTCCGGAGACAGAGCAGTCCGCTCCACCGGTGCCTGATCCAGCTCCGGTCAGCTGCGCCACTCCGGAGCCAGAGCAGTCCGCTCCACCGGGGTCAAGTCCTGCTCCGGTCAGCGGCTCCACTCCGGAGCCAGAGCAGTCCGCTCCACCGGTGCCCAGTCCAGCTCCGGTCAGCGGCTCCAGTCCAGACCATGACGTCAGCCCCTCTCCAGGTTCGGGGTCTCCCACACCAGGGTCCAGACAGGGCCTGGCGTATCGTGGGAGGAAGGAGAGGGGAAGCAGCGCGCCGAGGTCCAGACCAGACCAGGGGTGCAACAGGGAGGCGGAGAGTGAGAGGTCGTCACGCCACGAGCCGGATCCGCCTCCGAGGTGGAATGCCCACCCGGCCCCTACCCTGTTATGTTTATGTTGTGCGGTCGGAGTCCGCACCTTTGGGGGGGGGGTACTGTCACGCCCTGACTCAGGGGACTCTTATATGTTGAGTCAGGGTGTGTATATTCTTTGTTATATATATTCTATGTTGTAGTTCTATTATGTGTAGATCTATGTTGGCCGGTGTGGTTCCCAATCAGAGGCAGCTGTAGCTCGTTGTCTCTGATTGGGGACAATACTTAGGCAGCCTTTTGGCACTAGTGGGTTGTGGGATCTTGTTCCGTTTAAGGTTTGTTGTGTGTTACCTTAGGACTTCACGTGTTGTTGGTTTATTGTTTTGTCGTGGTGTTTATTCGTTATAATAAACATGTATGCATATCATGCTGCGCCTTGGTCCGTCCTTCAACGAGCGTGACACCGCTCTGATATCAAATAGTTTTTCCGGCTGTATGTAATGATACAAAACACTTTCTGAGCTAATAATGTAAAAAATAATACAGAAAAAAACGAAATACCGCAAAGTTTCTTAAGAGCTAGTCGCGAGGCCGCCATCTTCGTCGGCGCTTTGGAGCACCTTAAATGACATTTTGGGCAAAAAGGCAAACTCTGCTCCATCTTTCATTGACTCAGATGGCTCATTCATCACAAAACCCACTGATATTACCAACTACTTTAATAATTTTTTTATTGGCAAGATTAGCAAACTCAAGCATCACATGCCAGCAACAAACACTGACATTACACATCCAAGTATATATGACCAAATTATGAAATACAAACATTGTAATTTTGAATTCTATAAAGTAAGTGTGGAAGAGGTGAAAACATTATTGTTGTCTATCAACAATGACCAGCCACCGGGGTCTGACAACTTGGAAGGAAAATTACTGAAGATAATAGGAGACGATATTGCAACTCCTATTTGCCATATATTCAATTTAAACCTACTAGAAAATGTGTTCCCTCAGGCCTGGAGGGAAGCAAAAGTCATTCCCCCTACCTAAGAATAGTAAAGCCCCCTTAACTGGCTCAAATAGCCGACCAATCAGCCTGTTACCAACCCTTAGTAAACCTTTTGAAAAAATTGTGTTGACCGGATAGAATACTATTTTACAGTAAACTTTCAGCATGCTTATAGGTAAGGGTAGGGTAGGGTAGGCAACAACACATCTGTTACATTGATCCTCAACACGGGGGCCCCTCGGGGGGGTGTGCTTAGTCCCCTCCTGTACTCCCTGTTCACCCACAACTGCGTGGCCAGACACGACTCCAACACCATCATTAAGTTTGCTGATGACACAACAGTGGTAGGCCTGATCACAGACAACGATGAGACTATAGGGAGCAGGTCAGAGACCTGGCAGTGTGGTGCCTGGACAACAACCTCTTCCTCAACGTGAGCAAGATAAAGGAGCTGATCGTGGACTACAGGAATAGGAGGGCCGAACACACCCACATTCTCATCGACAGGGCTGTAGTGGAGCGGGTCGAGAGTTTCAAGTTCCTTGGTGTCCACACCAACAACAAATGATCATGGTCCAAACACACCAAGAAAGTCGTGAAGAGGGCACGACAACGTCTTTTCTCCCTTAGGAGACTGAAAAGATTTGGCATGGGTCCCCAGATCCTCAATAAGTTTTAGAGCTCCACCATCGAGTGCATCCTGACATTTACATTTACATTTACATTTTAGTCATTTAGCAGACGCTCTTATCCAGAGCGACTTACAGTTAGTGCATACATTATTTTATCAAACCCACAACCCTGGCGTTGCAAACGCCATGCTCTACCAACTGAGCTACATCCCCTGACCTGTTGCATCACAGCCTGGCATGGCAACTGCTCGGCATCCGACCGTAAGGTGCTACAGAGGGTAGTGCGTACGGCCCAGTACATCACTGGGGCCAAGCTTCCTGCCATCCTGGACCTATATACCAGGCGGTGTCAGAGGAAGGCCCAAAAAATTGTCAAAGACTTCAATCACCCAAGTCATTGACGGTTCTCTCTGCTACCGCACGGCAAGTGGTACTGGAGCGCCAAGTCTAGGTCCAAAAAGCTCCTTAACAGCTTCTACCCCCAAACCATACGCCTTTTGAACAATTAATCAAATGGCCACCCGGACTATTTGAATTGAACCCCCCCCCTTTGATTTTACACTGCTGCTACTCGCTGTTTATTATCTATGCATAGTCACTTTACCCCTACCTACATGTAGAAATTACCTTGAATAACCTGTACCCCCGCACATTGACTTGGTACCAGTACCCCCTGTATATAGCCTCGTTATTGTTATTTTATTGTGTTCCTTTAAAATAATTAAATGTTTTACTTTAGTTTATATAGTAAATATTTTCTTAACTCTATTTTCTTAAAACTGTATTGTTGGTTAAGGGCTTGTAAGTTAGCATTTCACGGTAAAGTCTACAGCTGTTGTATTCGGCATGTGACACATACAATTTGATTTGATTTGATCCTACTCTTTTCTATTTTTACCAATGACCTGCCACTGGCATTAAACAAAGCATGTGTGTCCATGTATGCTGATGATTCAACCATATACGCATCAGTAACCACAGCTAATGAAGTCACTGAAACCCTTAACAAAGAGTTGCAGTCTGTTTTGGAATGGGTGGCCAGTAATAAACTGGTCCGTAACATCTCTAAAACTAAGAGCTTTGTATTTGGTACAAATCATTCCCTAAGTTCTAGACCTCAGCTGAATCTGGTAATGAATGGTGTGGCTGTTGAACAAGTTGAGGAGACTAAATTACTTGGTATTACCTTAGATTGTAAACTGTCATGGTCAACACATATAGAATCAATGGTTGTAAAGATGGGGAGAGGTCTGTCTGTAAAAAAAGAGATGCTCTGCTCTTTTGACATCACACTCCACAAAGCAAGTCCTGCAGGCTCTAGTTTAATCCTATCTTGATTATTGACCAGTCATATGGTCAAGTGCTGCAAAGAAATACCTAGTTAAGCTGCAGCTGGCCCAGAACAGAGCGGCATATCTTGCTCTTCATTGTAATCCACAGAGACAACCCTCCAAGACCCCTACAGACCACTCAATCCTCAGAGACCCCTACAGACCACCCAATCCTCAGAGACCCCTACAGATCACCCAATCCTCAGAGACCCCTACAAACCACCCAATCCTCAGAGACCCCTACAGACCACCCAATCCTCAGAGACCCCTACAAACCACCCAATCCTCAGACCCCTACAAACCACCCAATCCTCAGACTCCTACAGATCACCCAATCCTCAGAGACTCCTACAGACCACTCAATCCTCAGAGACCCCTACAAACCACCCAATCCTCAGACTCCTACAGATCACCCAATCCTCAGAGACCCCTACAGACCACTCAATCCTCAGAGACCCCTACAGACCACCCAATCCTCAGAGACCCCTACAAACCACCCAATCCTCAGAGACTCCTACAGACCACCCAATCCTCAGAGACCCCTACAGACCACCCAATCCTCAGAGACCCCTACAGACCACCCAATCCTCAGAGACTCCTACAGACCACCCAATCCTCAGAGACCCCTACAGACCACTCAATCCTTAGAGACTCATACAGACCACCCAATCAATTCTGTTCAATTACAAACAAATCGAAATGTGATTTATTTGCCCAGGAATCATTTAAATATCAAGAGAGCTGGACAGGCGGAGGCCCCATCAATAAACTGTTCCTCACCAAGAAGCTGTCAAGGATCATTTTCCTAAGCGCAGGACATCACCCCCAACCCCCCCCACCCCTCCCATCTCCCATCCCCGACCCAGGACTCTTGCGCCTGACATTTGATAATATTGCGCTCTATGCTGATTGAAATTGATTTTGGAGGCTGGGAGCGGCTGTTTGGTCCCTGCCTATAAACTCAAGGACAAGGCCCCATCAGCAGAGCAACTAATGGGGGGGCGGAAGGTTCGGAACACAGAAAACCGTCTCGGGGCATGGGACTGGCAGTCACACTTCCCATAAATCAGTGGGGGGAAACTGAACGATCCGGGGATGTGACACCCTCTGACACACTGGACTATCTGCATCCTAACTCTAACCCTAACCCAAACCCTGGCTCTCTGCTGATAATGAATAAAGCAGACATTGTATAAGTGGGCCATGTAATGTGTGTCTGTTCATTTAGTTCCTTCTATTTTCTCATATTCTAACCCTCTTCCACTGAACTGATTCCACTGCATAAGGCAACAGCAAACTATCACAGGAAATTGCTTTTATTTTTGAGTATTTTCTAAATGAATTTGAATTCCCAACAGTGGTTAACTATGGTGTGTTTGGTTGATATGGTGGCCCAAATAGGGACTAAACATTAACCTCATCTCAACAGTCTCAGGGGAACTCACGTCAAATTACTTACTAACACCAGGGGAACTGGGAGACAGACTGACAGACAGACTGAGACTCTATCTGACTTACTAACACCAGGGGAACTGAGAGAGACAGGACACAGACAGACTGACAGACAGACTGAGACTCTATCTGACTTACTAACACCAGGGGAACTGAGAGAGACAGAAGGACAGACAGACTGAGACTCTATCTGACTTACTAACACCAGGGGAACTGAGAGACAGAAGGACACAGACAGACTGACAGACAGACTGACAGACAGACTGACAGACAGACTGAGACTCTATCTGACTTACTAACACCAGGGGAACTGTGAGAGACAGAAGGACACAGACAGACTGACAGACAGACTGACAGACAGACTGAGACTCTATCTGAACTCTACTCTCTGATGCCGTGTGGTTGTCTTCATCCGATCAAGGTGAGCCGATCACTATCTGATCGAGATTTGTTGCATCTACATGTAGCAGAATGATGTTGTTACCCTAGATTATGCAAAGACATTTTATTTTGAAGGAGTTGTACATAGGACATTTATTTTGATAGAGCAGAGAGGACTGGGTCAATGGGTTAAGACATTTGTGACTCATTTCAGGAAGCTACACGGCATCAGAGAGTAGAGGCGGAAGCTAGGGTTAGAGGCGTATGTCGCATGGCACTACTTTACAGGAGAGCCATTTGAACGTAAACATATTTTTTTTAATCAAAATGCATTTTTTGGTAGAAATCCATACTGGAACATGTTAACTTTTATGTGCCTTAATAACAAACTTGTATTCCATCAGTAAATACAAATACAATTGTTAAATTACGAGCCTAGTTGCTTTAGCCACGGAAAAAGACAGGAACCTCCTCGCTAGCCATGATTGGCTGAGATAATGGATGGGCTGAACATGCCGGGAGATGAGTTTGGATTGGTCTGCCATGGGGCGGCAGGTAGCTTAGTGGTTAAGAGCGTTGTGCCAGTAACCGAAAGGTCGCTGGTTCTAATCCCCGAGCCGACTAGGTGAAAAATCTGTCGATGTGCCCTTGAGCAAGGCACTTAACCCTAATAGCTCCTGTAAGTCACTCTGGATAAGAGCGTCTGCTAAATGACTAAAATGTAAATGTAGCACGCTTCTGTTTATAACGTGAGCTGCTCAGTATGTGTTGATAGTTCATTCTACCGTGCTGTTTTTGAAATATATAACGTTAGCCATAAAGAACTACAAAAGTTTTGCTACTTTTCTCAACAATATTGATGCCCTGAATTTAGCATGCAAAAAAAGTGATTTGCTACAGTCATATGCATTCTTAGTTATAGACTAATGTTAGCTAGCTAACATTGAACCTGGTTGGTTAGCTTTATCTACCTGCAGATTCATACTACATCTATGACATTCCGTTTGTATTGTTAGTAGTATGAGTTGGGATTATGCCGGTCCATTGTTTAGCTAGCTAGCTACATGTCTAAACAAAACGCAAAAGACTACATGTCTAAACAAAACACTTCGCCAGATTATTACATGACCCATCAAGTTAGCCAGGTGATTACATGACCCATTAAGTTAGCCAGGTGATTACATGACCCATTAAGTTAGCCAGGTGATTACATGACCCATTAAGTTAGCCAGGTGATTACATGACCCATTAAGTTAGCCAGGTGGTTACATGACCCATTAAGTTAGCCAGGTGATTACATGACCCATCAAGTTAGCCAGGTGTGTCTGGGGGTGGTTACGGCCATCTATGGTATTTCATGAACATGTGTCCATGTCTAGACAATAGTGACCCGTCCACTCAGCTAGATGTGGCTGGGGGGTGGGTATAGCATTTATTTCACATGACCCATCAACTTAGACAAGTGTGTCTGGTAAGCGTCACCTAATAATTATAAAATATTTGTATCTGGACACTTTCTGTTTTTGATATTGCTACTATGCAAGTAACAATTTCACTGTACTGTTTACACCTTCTGTATCCTGTGCATGTGACAAATCAACTTTTTATGTTATTTGATATAGTGTTTGTTTACCAGAGATGGCCTCACATGTGAATCCTTAAAGAGGTGGGTGGGGCTAAGGCTTAAGAGGGTGTGAACGATGCTGAATGGGTGTAGACAAAGAAGAGCGCTCCAGTATGTTTACCAAAACATTCAAGGGCCATTTTCTAAAAAGTGGGGTTACAAGTTGTTCAACTTTCAAAGCGAAATTACTTTCCCATTGTTCCTCAACTGTAGTGTATGATATACCATCTTCTAGCTCTGTCTCTACTTTCATCCCATGTAAAAAACACAAATTCATGTGTTGCTACATAAGACCAAATCGAGCCGGTCGGTCACATTTATTGTTGTAATACTTTCCATTCTATTGTATTATTTTATGACAGCTGGGTTGCTGTCATTTAATTTGATGTAAAATACACTGTATTATCTCATGTTTAAAAGTGCGTAATGTTAAGTGTTATAGTGGATCCTTGGTTGGTTTGGTACTGGAGACACTTATCCCCCTCACTATCTTTAAGCATCAGTTGTCAGAGCAGCTTACCGATCACTGCACCTGTACACAGCCCATCTGAAATTAGCCCACCCAACTAACTCATCCCCATATTGTTATTTACATTGTTATTTATTTTGCTCATTTGCACCCGAGTATCTCTATTTGCACAAATTATAATTGTAATTATTTTGCACTATGGCCTATTTATTGCCTTACCTCCATAACTTGCTACATTCGCACACACTGTATATAGATTTTCTGTTGTATTTTTGACTTTATGTTTTGTTTATTCCATTTGTAACTCTGTGTTGTTGTTTTTATCGCACTGCTTTGCTTTATCTTGGCCAGGTTGCAGTTGTAAATGAGAACTTGTTCTCAACTGGCCTACCTGGTTAAATAAAGGTGAAATAAATAAAATAATAAAGGTGTTATAGTCGATCCTTTGTTGGTTTGGTCCATGGGTAATGTCAGGTTTGATGGTTTGGTCCATGGGTAATGTCAGGTTTGATGGTGTGGTCCATGGGTAATGTCAGGTTTGATGGTTTGGTCCATGGGTAATGTCAGGTTTGATGGTGTGGTCCATGGGTAATGTCAGGTTTGATGGTGTGGTCCATGGGTAATGTCAGGTTTGAGTGCATCCTTGGTTCGTTTGGTTCATTTGTAATGTCAGGTTTGAAAGTGCATCCTTGGTTACTAGTTAGATATTACTGCACTGGCGGAGCTGGAAGCAGAAGCATTTTGCTACACCCGCAATAACATCTGCTAAACACGTGTATGTGACCAATACAATTTGATATGATTTGCTTGGTTTGGTCTGTTAGTAATGTCAAGTTGATAGTGCATCCTTTGTTGGTTTGGTCCGTTAGTAATGTCAAGTTGATAGTGCATCCTTTGTTGGTTTGGTCCGTTAGTAATGTCAAGTTGATAGTGCATCCTTTGTTGGTTTGGTCCGTTAGTAATGTCAAGTTGATAGTGCATCCTTGGATCGTTTGGGTCATTTTTAATGTTGGGTTTATTTTATTTTATTTTTTATTTCACCTTTATTTAACCAGGTAAGCCAGTTGAGAACAAATTCTCATTTACAACTGCAACCTGGCCAAGATAAAGCAAAGCAGTGCGATAAAAACAACAACACAGAGTTACATATGGAATAAAAAAACATAAAGTCAAAAATACAACAGAAAATATATATACAGTGTGTGCAAATGTAGCAAGTTATGGAGGTAAGGCAATAAATAGGCTATAGTGCAAAATAATTACTATTAATATTAACACTGGAATGATAGATGTGCAAGAGATGATGTGCAAATAGAGATACTGGGGTGCAAATGAGCAAAATAAATAACAATATGGGGATGAGGTAGTTGGGTGGGCTAATTACAGATGGGCTGTGTACAGGTGCAGTGATCGGTAAGGTGCTCTGACAACTGATGCTTAAAGTTAGTGATGGAGATAAGAGTCTCCAGCTTCAGAGATTTTTGCAATTCGTTCCAGTCATTGGCAGCAGAGAACTGGAAGGAATGGCGGCCAAAGGAGGTGTTGGCTTTGGGGATGACCAGTGAGATATACCTGCTGGAGCGCATACTACGGGTGGATGTTGCTATGGTGACCAATGATCTAAGATAAGGCGGGGATTTGCCTAGCAGTGATTTATAGATGGCCTGGAGCCAGTGGGTTTGTCGACGAATATGTAGCGAGGACCAGCCAACAAGAGCGTACAGGTCACAGTGGTGGGTAGTATATGGGGCTTTGGTGACAAAACGGATGGCACTGTGATAGACTACATCCAATTTGCTGAGTAGAGTGTTGGAGGCTATTTTGTAAATGACATCGCCGAAGTCAAGGATCGGTAGGATAGTCAGTTTTACGAGGCCATGTTTGGCAGCATGAGTGAAAGACGCTTTGTTGCGAAATAATTAGCCGATTCTAGATTTAACTTTGGATTGGAGATGCTTAATGTGAGTCTGGAAGGAGAGTTTACAGTCTAACCAGACACCTAGGTATTTGTAGTTGTCCACATACTCTAGGTCAGACCCGTCGGGAGAAGTGATTCTAGTCAGGTGGGCGGGTGCCAGCAGCGTTCGATTGAAGAGCATGCATTTAGTTTTACTAGTGTTTAAGAGCAGTTGGAGGCTACTGAAGGAGTGTTGTATGGCATTGAAGCTCGTTTGGAGGTTTGTTAACACAGTGTCCAATGAAGGGCCAGATGTATACAAAATGGTGTCGTCTGCGTAGAGGTGGATCTGAGAGTCACCAGCAGCAAGAGCGACATCATTGATATACACGGAGAAAAGAGTTGGCCCAAGAATTGAACCCTGTGGCACCCCCATAGAGACTGCCATAGGTCCAGACAACAGGCCCTCCGATTTGACACATTGAACTCTATCTGAGAAGTAGTTGGTGAACCAGGCGAGGCAGTCATTTGAGAAACCAAGGCTATTTAGTCTGCCAATAAGAATGCAGTGGTTGACAGAGTCGAAAGCCTTGGCCAGGTCGATGAAGATGGCTGCACAGTACTGTCTATTATCGATCGCGGTTATAATATTGTTTAGGACCTTGAGCGTGGCTAAGGTGCACCCATGACCAGCTCGGAGACCGGATTGCATAGCGGAGAAGGTACGGTGGGATTCGAAATGGTCGGTGATCTGTTTGTTAACTTGGCTTTCAAAAACGTTCGAAAGGCAGGGCAGGATGGATATAGGTCTGTAACAGTTTGGATCTAGAGAGAGAGGTTGAACAGGCTAGTAATAGGGGTTGCGACAATTTCGGCGGCTATTTTTAGAAAGAAAGGGTCCAGATTGTCTAGCCCAGATGATTTGTAGGGGTCCAGATTTTGCAGCTCTTTCAGAACATCAGCTGTCTGAATTTGTGTGAAGGAGAAGCAGGGGGGGGCATGGGCAAGTTGCAGCGGAGGGTGCAGAGCTGGTGGCCGGGGTAGTGGTAGCCAGGTGGAAAGCATGGCCAGCCGTAGCAAAATGCTTGTTGAAATTCTCGATTATTGTAGATTTATCGGTGGTGATAGTGTTTCCTAGCCTCAGTGCAGTGGGCAGCTGGAAGGAGGTGCTTTTATTCTCCATGGACTTTACAGTGTCCCAAAACTTTTTGGAGTTAGTGCTACAGGATGCAAATTTCTGTTTGAAAAAGCTAGCCTTTGCTTTCCTAACTGCTTGTGTATATTGGTTCCTAACTTCCCTGAAAAGTTGCATATCGCGGGGGCTATTCGATGCTAATGCAGTACGCCACAGGATGTTTTTGTGCTGGTCAAGGGCAGTCAAGTCTGAGGTGAACCAGGGGCTATATCTGTTCTTAGTTCTGAATTTTTTGAATGGGGCATGCTTATTTAAGATTGAGAGGAAAGCACTTTTAAAGAACAACCAGGCATCCTCTACTGACGAAATGAGATCGATATCCATCCAGGATACCTGGGCCAGGTCAATTAGGAAGGCCTGCTCGCTAAAGTGTTTTAGGGAGCGTTTGACAGTGATGAGGGGTGGTCGTTTGACCGCGGACCCGTTGCGGACGCAGGCAATAAGCTAGTGATCGCTGAGATCCTGGTTGAAAGCAGAGATGGTTGTCCTTCTGGAAGGTTTTCCCATCTCCACAGAGGAACTCTGGAGCTCTGTCATAGTGACCATCGGGTTCTTGGTCACCTCCATGACCAAGGCCCTTCTCCCCAAATTGCTCAGTTTGGCCAGGCAGCCAGCTCTAGGAAAAGTCTTGGTGGTTCCAAACTTCCTCCATTTAAGAATGATGGAGGCCACTGTGTTCTTGGGGACCTTCAATGCTGCAGACATTTTTTGGTACCCTTCCCCAGATCTGTGCCTCGACACAACCCTGTCTCGGGAGCTCTACGGACAATTCCTTCGACCTCATAGCTTGATGTTTTGCTCTGACATGCATTGTCAACTGTCGGACCTTATATAGACAGGTGTGTGCCTTTTCAAATCATGTCCAATCAATTGAATTTACCACAGGTGGACTCCAATCAAGTTTTAGAAACATCTCAAGGATGATCAATGGAATCAGGATGGACCTGAGCTCAATTTTGAGTGTCATAGCAAAGGGTCTGAATACTTATGTAAATAAGGTATTTATGTTTATTTTTATTTTTAATACATTTGCAAAAATGTATTAAAACCTGTTTTTGCTTTTTTTTTATTATGCGGTATTTTGTGTAGATTGCTGAGGAAAAATATTTATTTAATCAATTTTAGAATAAGACTGTATTGTATCAAAATGTGGAAAAAGTCAAGGGGTCTGAATACTTTCCGAAGGCACTGTATACATACTATATACATTTTACGGACACAATCTAATTTTCAATAGTTATATTTTGTTTGTTTTGACTCCTGTCCTTCCTCTACCCAACCTCTCCCATCTGTTTCTGATGTCCATCCGGTTTGATTTCTATTTGCCATATATTTTTAACTGTGCTGTTTCACAAAAGTTCTGAACCTATATACATTTTACAGACAGAGTATATTTTACATGTGTTATCTTGTTGTTATCAATCAATTTTATTTTATATAGCCCTTCTTACATCAGCTAATATCTCGAAGTGCTGTACAGAAACCCAGCCTAAAACCCCAAACAGCTAGTAATGCAGGTGTAAAAGCACGGTGGCTAGGAAAAACTCCCTAGAAAGGCGAAAACCTAGGAAGAAACCTAGAGAGGAACCAGGCTATGAGGGGTGGCCAGTCCTCTTCTGGCTGTGCCGGGTGAAGATTATAACAGAACCATGCCAAGATGTTCAAAAATGTTCATAAGTGACAAGCATGGTCAAATAATAATCAGGAATAAATCTCAGTTGGCTTTTCATAGCCGATCATTAAGAGTTGAAAACAGCAGGTCTGGGACAGGTAGGGGGTTCCATAACCGCAGGCAGAACAGTTGAAACTGGAATAGCAGCAAGGCCAGGCGGACTGGGGACAGCAAGGAGTCACCACGGCCGGTAGTCCCGACGTATGGTCCTAGGGCTCAGGTCTCTCAGTTGGCTTTTCATAGCCGATCATTAAGAGTTGAAAACAGCAGGTCTGGGACAGGTAGGGGTTTCGTAACCGCAGGCAGAACAGTTGAAACTGGAATAGCAGCAAGGCCAGGCGGACTGGGGACAGCAAGGTGTCATCATGCCCGGTAGTCCTGACGTATGGTCCTAGGGCTCAGGTTCTCAGAGAGAAAGAGAGAACGAGAGAATTAGAGAGAGCATACTTAAATTCACACAGGACACTAGATAAGACAGGAGAAGTACTCCAGGTATAACCAACTAACCCCAGCCCCCGACACATAAACTACTGCAGCATAAATACTGGAGGCTGAGACAGGAGCGGTCCGGAGACACTGTGGCCCCATCCGGAAGAAACCCCGGACAGGGCCAAACAGGAAGGATATAACCCCACCCACTCTGCCAAAGCACAGCCCCCGCACCACTAGAGGGATATCCTCAACCACCAACTTACAATCCTGAGACAAGGCCGAGTATAGCCCACAGAGGTCTCCACCACAGCACAAACCAAGGGGGGCGCCAACCCAGACAGGAAGATCACGTCAGTAACTCAACCCACTCAAGTGACGCACCCCTCCCAGGGACGGCATGAAAGAGCACCAGCAAGCCAGTGAATCAGCCCCTGCAACAGGGTTAGAGGCAGAGAACCCCAGTGGAGAGGGGAACCGGCCCGGCAGAGACAGCAAGGGCTGTTCGTTACTCCAGAGCCTTTCCGTTCACCTTCACACTCCTGGGCCAGACTACACTCAATCATATGACCTACTGAAGAGATAAGTCTTCAGTAAAGACTTAAAGGTTGAGACCGAGTCTGCGTCTCTCACATGGGTAGGCAGACTGTTCCATAAAAATGGAGATCTATAGGAGAAAGCCCTGCCTCCCGCTGTTTGCTTAGAAATTCTAGGGACAATTAGGAGGCCTGCGTCTTGCGACCGTAGCGTACGTATTGGTATGTACGGCAGGACCAACTCGGAAAGATAGGTAGGAGCAAGCCCATGTAACGCTTTATAGGTTAACAGTAAAACCTTGAAATCAGCCCTTGCCTTAACAGGAAGCCAGTGTAGGGAAGCTAGCACTGGAGTAATATGATCAAATTTCTTGGTTCTAGTCGGGATTCTAGCAGCCGTATTTAGCACTAACTGAAGTTTATTTAGTGCTTTATCCGGTAGCCGGAAAATAGAGCATTGCAGTAGTCTAACCTAGAAGTAACAAATGCATGGATTAATTTTTCTGCATCATTTTTGGACAGAAAATTTCTAATTTTTGCAATGTTACGTAGATGGAAAAAAGCTGTCCTTGAAAGTCTTGATATGTTCGTCAAAAGAGAGATCAGGGTCAAGAGTAACGCCGAGGTCCTTCACAGTTTTATTTGAGACGACTTTACAACCATCAAGATGAATTGTCAGATTTAACAGAAGATCTCTTTGTTTCTTGGGACCTAGAACAGAAACATTAGTCCCACCCTTCAGGTCCATTCAACCCCTCCCATCTATCTCTTAACACCATCCATATTGGATTTTTATTTGCCATATATTTTTCAACAGTGCTGTGATGCTTCACAAAAGTTCTGAACCTTTCAATTCTCAAAGTTTCTACAGAATCTAAATTAAAGATACTAAAAGTTCTTATATTATTGATCGATTTGACTTTGTCTTATCAAATCAACCAGTATTGCCCTGTGTTTCTGACCCTGTGTTTCTGACCCTGTGTTTCTGACCCTGTGTTTCTGACCCTGTGTTTCTGACCCTGTGTTTCTGACCCTGTGTTTCTGACCCTGTGTTTCTGGTTAGTGTTTCTGACCCTGTGTTTCTGACCCTGTGTTTCTGGTTAGTGTTTCTGACCCTGTGTTTCTGGCCCTGTGTTTCTGACCCTGTGTTTCTGACCCTGTGTTTCTGACCCTGTGTTTCTGGTTAGTGTTTCTGACCCTGTGTTTCTGGCCCTGTGTTTCTGACCCTGTGTTTCTGGTTAGTGTTTCTGACCCTGTGTTTCTGGCCCTGTGTTTCTGGTTAGTGTTTCTGACCCTGTGTTTCTGACCCTGTGTTTCTGACCCTGTGTTTCCGACCCTGTGTTTCCGACCCTGTGTTTCTGGTTAGTGTTTCTGACCCTGTGTTTCTGGTTAATGTTTCTGACCCTGTGTTTCTGACCCTGTGTTTCTGACCATGTGTTTCTGACCCTGTGTTTCTGACCCTGTGTTTCTGGTTAGTGTTTCTGACCCTGTGTTTCTGGCCCTGTGTTTCTGACCCTGTGTTTCTGGTTAGTGTTTCTGACCATGTGTTTCTGGTTAGTGTTTCTGACCCTGTGTTTCTGACCCTGTGTTTCTGACCCTGTGTTTCTGACCCCGTGATTCTGACCCTGTGTTTCTGACCCTGTGTTTCTGACCCTGTGTTTCTGACCCTGTGTTTCTGGTTAGTGTTTCTGACCCTGTGTTTCTGGTTAGTGTTTCTGACCCTGTGTTTCTGACCCTGTGTTTCTGACCCTGTGTTTCTGGTTAGTATTTCTGACCCTGTGTTTCTGACCCCGTGATTCTGACCCTGTGTTTCTGACCCTGTGTTTCTGACCATGTGTTTCTGACCCTGTGTTTCTGACCCTGTATTTCTGACCCTGTGTTTCTGGTTAGTGTTTCTGACCCTGTGTTTCTGGTTAGTGTTTCTGACCCTGTGTTTCTGACCCTGTGTTTCTGACCCTGTGTTTCTGACCCTGTGTTTCTGACCCTGTGTTTCTGACCCTGTGTTTCTGGTTAGTGTTTCTGACCCTGTGTTTCTGGTTAGTGTTTCTGACCCTGTGTTTCTGACCCTGTGTTTCTGACCCTGTGTTTCTGACCCTGTGTTTCTGGCCCTGTGTTTCTGGTTAGTGTTTCTGACCCTGTGTTTCTGACCCCGTGATTCTGACCCTGTGTTTCTGACCCTGTGTTTCTGACCCTGTGTTTCTGACCCTGTGTTTCTGACCCTGTGTTTCTGGTTAGTGTTTCTGACCCTTTGTTTCTGGTTAGTGTTTCTGACCCTGTGTTTCTGACCCTGTGTTTCTGACCCTGTGTTTCTGGTTAGTATTTCTGACCATGTGTTTCTGACCCCGTGATTCTGACCCTGTGTTTCTGACCCTGTGTTTCTGACCCTGTGTTTCTGACCCTGTGTTTCTGACCCTGTGTTTCTGACCCAGTGTTTCTGACCCTTTGTTTCTGGTTAGTGTTTCTGACCCTGTGTTTCTGGTTAGTGTTTCTGACCCTGTGTTTCTGACCCTGTGTTTCTGACCCTGTGTTTCTGACCCTGTGTTTCTGACCCTTTGTTTCTGGTTAGTGTTTCTGACCCTGTGTTTCTGGTTAGTGTTTCTGACCCTGTGTTTCTGGCCCTGTGTTTCTGACCCTGTGTTTCTGACCCTGTGTTTCTGACCCTGTGTTTCTGACCCTGTGTTTCTGACCCTGTGTTTCTGGTTAGTGTTTCTGGCCCTGTGTTTCCGACCCTGTGTTTCTGGTTAGTGTTTCTGACCCTGTGTTTCTGGTTAATGTTTCTGACCCTGTGTTTCTGACCCTGTGTTTCTGACCCTGTGTTTCTGACCCTGTGTTTCTGACCCTTTGTTTCTGGTTAGTGTTTCTGACCCTGTGTTTCTGGTTAGTGTTTCTGACCCTGTGTTTCTGGTTAGTGTTTCTGACCCTGTGTTTCTGGTTAGTGTTTCTGACCCTGTGTTTCTGGTTAGTGTTTCTGACCCTGTGTTTCTGGTTAGTGTTTCTGGCCCTGTGTTTCCGACCCTGTGTTTCTGACCCTGTGTTTCTGACCCTGTGTTTCTGACCCTGTGTTTCTGACCCTGTGTTTCTGAATAGTGTTCAGACAAACACTCACTCGCTGTCACAGGACAAACTCACTCACTGTCACAGGACAAACACTCGCTGTCGCAGGACAAACACTCGCTGTCACAGGACAAACACTCGCTGTCACAGGACAAACACTCACTGTCACAGGACAAACACTCACTCGCTGTCGCAGGACAAACACTCACTGTCACAGGACAAACACTCGCTGTCACAGGACAAACACTCACTCGCTGTCACAGGACAAACACTCACTCGCTGTCGCAGGACAAACACTCACTGTCACAGGACAAACACTCGCTGTCACAGGACAAACACTCACTCGCTGTCGCAGGACAAACTCACTCGCTGTCGCAGGACAAACTCACTCGCTGTCACAGGACAAACACTCGCTGTCACAGGACAAACACTCACTCGCTGTCGCAGGACAAACTCACTCGCTGTCGCAGGACAAACTCACTTGCTGTCGCAGGACAAACTCACTCTGACACAGGTGCGCAGTAACTCCACAGACACTATAGACCATCACTACAGAACTCTCAGAACATCACTACAGAACTCTCAGAACATCACTACAGAACTCTCAGAACATCACTACAGAACTCTCAGTATCATCCCTACAGAACTCTCAGTACATCACTACAGAACTCTCAGTACATCCCTACAGAACTCTCAGAACATCACTACAGAACTCTCAGAACATCACTACAGAATTCTCAGAACATCCCTACAGAACTCTCAGTACATCCCTACAGAACTCTCAGTACATCCCTACAGAACTCTCAGTAAATCACTACATAACTCTCAGTACATCACCACAGAACTCTCAGTACATCACCACAGAACTCTCAGAACATCACTACAGAACTCTCAGAACATCACTACAGAACTCTCAGTACATCACCACAGAACTCTCAGTATATCACTACAGAACTCTCAGAACATCACTACAGAACTCTCAGAACATCTCGCGTCTCTCAATGAAAACAAACCAGGATGTCTTCTTTGATGATAGAATGAGTTATTAACGATAAACACCTGATGCCAAAACAACAACATACCTGAATAGAATGTGCTATGGAAACACTTTTATGGCACGTTCTGCATGTTAAGTATGCCGGTAACACTTTATTTGGATAGTCCATCTGTCTGTCTATCTGTCTATCTGTCTATCTGTCTATCTGTCTGACACTGTCCATCTGTCTGACACTGTCTATCTGTCTATCTGTCTGACACTGTCTATCTGTCTGATACTGTCTATCTGTCTATCTGTCTATCTGTCTATCTGTCTGACACTGTCTATCTGTCTGACACTGTCTATCTGTCTATCTGTCTATCTGTCTGACACTGTCTATCTGTCTATCTGTCTGACACTGTCTATCTGTCTATCTGTCTGATACTGTCTATCTGTCTATCTGTCTGATACTGTCTATCTGTCTATCTGTCTATCTGTCTATCTGTCTGACACTGTCTATCTGTCTGACACTGTCTATCTGTCTGACACTGTCTATCTGTCTGATACTGTCTATCTGTCTGATACTGTCTATCTGTCTATCTGTCTGACACTGTCTATCTGTCTGATACTGTCTATCTGTCTATCTGTCTATCTGTCTGACACTGTCTATCTGTCTATCTGTCTGACACTGTCTATCTGTCTATCTGTCTGACTCTGTCTATCTGTCTATCTGTCTGACACTGTCTATCTGTCTATCTGTCTGACACTGTCTATCTGTCTGATACTGTCTATCTGTCTATCTGTCTGACACTGTCTATCTGTCTGACTCTGTCTATCTGTCTGTCTGTCTGACACTGTCTATCTGTCTGACACTGTCTATCTCTCTATCTGTCTGACACTGTCTATCTGTCTATCTGTCTGACACTGTCTATCTGTCTATCTGTCTGACACTGTCTATCTGTCTATCTGTCTATCTGTCTGATACTGTCTATCTGTCTGACACTGTCTATCTGTCTATCTGTCTATCTGTCTGATACTGTCTATCTGTCTATCTGTCTGACACTGTCTATCTGTCTATCTGTCTGACACTGTCTATCTGTCTATCTGTCTATCTGTCTATCTGTCTATCTGTCTATCTGTCTGATACTGTCTATCTGTCTGACACTGTCTATCTGTCTATCTGTCTATCTGTCTATCTGTCTGATACTGTCTATCTGTCTATCTGTCTATCTGTCTGATACTGTCTATCTGTCTATCTGTCTGACACTGTCTATCTGTCTATCTGTCTGACACTGTCTATCTGTCTATCTGTCTGACACTGTCTATCTGTCTATCTGTCTGACACTGTCTATCTGTCTATCTGTCTGACACTGTCTATCTGTCTGATACTGTCTATCTGTCTATCTGTCTGACACTGTCTATCTGTCTGACTCTGTCTATCTGTCTGTCTGTCTGACACTGTCTATCTGTCTGACACTGTCTATCTCTCTATCTGTCTGACACTGTCTATCTGTCTATCTGTCTGACCCTGTCTATCTGTATATCTGTCTGACACTGTCTATCTGTCTGACACTGTCTATCTGTCTATCTATCTGACACTGTCTATCTGTCTATCTGTCTGACACTGTCTATCTGTCTATCTGTCTATCTGTCTGATACTGTCTATCTGTCTGACACTGTCTATCTATCTATCTGTCTATCTGTCTGATACTGTCTATCTGTCTATCTGTCTGACACTGTCTATCTGTCTATCTGTCTGACACTGTCTATCTGTCTGATACTGTCTATCTGTCTGACACTGTCTATCTGTCTATCTTTCTGACACTGTCTATCTGTCTGATACTGTCTATCTGTCTGACACTGTCTATCTGTCTATCTGTCTGACACTGTCTATCTGTCTATCTGTCTGACACTGTCTATCTGTCTGATACTGTCTATCTGTCTGACACTGTCTATCTGTCTATCTGTCTGACACTGTCTATCTGTCTATCTGTCTGACACTGTCTATCTGTCTATCTGTCTATCTGTCTGACACTGTCTATCTGTCTGACACTGTCTATCTGTCTATCTGTCTATCTGTCTATCTGTCTGATACTGTCTATATGTCTGACACTGTCTATCTGTCTATCTGTCTATCTGTCTATCTGTCTGATACTGTCTATCTGTCTATCTGTCTATCTGTCTGATACTGTCTATCTGTCTATCTGTCTATCTGTCTGACACTGTCTATCTGTCTATCTGTCTGACACTGTCTATCTGTCTATCTGTCTGACACTGTCTATCTGTCTATCTGTCTGACACTGTCTATCTGTCTATCTGTCTGACACTGTCTATCTGTCTATCTGTCTGACACTGTCTATCTGTCTATCTGTCTATCTGTCTGATACTGTCTATCTTTCTGACACTGTCTATCTGTCTATCTGTCTATCTGTCTGATACTGTCTATCTTTCTGACACTGTCTATCTGTCTGACACTGTCTATCTGTCTATCTGTCTGATACTGTCTATCTGTCTATCTGTCTGATACTGTCTATCTGTCTGACACTGTCTATCTGTCTGTCTTTCTGTGGAATCCAGATATAACATCCATAGTCATGTTTTCCAAATAAAGATGCCGGGATAGAAATTGTAATGAATATTGAAAGGCATCAGAAGTGTCTGCAAAGTATATAGCCAGACAGTCTAAAAGGCTTTCTCCACTCTGGCCTGGGGCCTTTGAAAAGTCCTCTGTTCCTGCCAACATCAGGGCCCCAGCTGCTGCTATTCTTCTCTGAGTGCAGCGCTCCCTTTCAATGCAGAGTGGTGGAGAGACGCATAATGACCCTCTACTTCTCAGCCAGGCTCAGAGGCGTCTGAGACGTGGACTTTACTGTCAGGTAGAGGGAATGGGGTTAAGAGGACTACAGTCAGGAGGAGAGGAGAGGTAGTGAACAGTACAGAGGGGACGAGGGGGGACGCTGGCTGTGAACAGTACAGAGGGGACGAGGGGGGAAGCTGGCTGTGAACAGTACAGAGGGGACGAGGGGGGACGCTGGCTGTGAACAGTACAGAGGGGACGAGGGGGGAAGCTGGCTGTGAACAGTACAGAGGGGACGAGGGGGACGCTGGCTGTGAACAGTACAGAGGGGACGAGGGGGACGCTGGCTGTGAACAGTACAGAGGGGACGAGGGGGGAAGCTGGCTGTGAACAGTACAGAGGGGACGAGGGGGGAAGCTGGCTGTGAACAGTACAGAGGGGACGAGGGGGGAAGCTGGCTGTGAACAGTACAGAGGGGACGAGGGGGGACGCTGGCTGTGAACAGAGTCTATGAAACAGATCAAGGCTCTCTGAAGATAGTAACTTGACAATAGCAACAACAACTCAGGGCTCCGCTGCTTATATACGTTGCCCCGAGTGGGAATCAAACCAGTGCCATGCTCTACCAACTGAGCCACACAGGACCATTTCATTTAACATCAGTTGACATCAAACTGTTCTCCTGTCTGTTGCCATCAGAAACTCAGAGGGACTATTGGCAGTCTGGTTACAAGGTAAATGGCATTCTGTATTGTGTCTGTGACCATGAATAAATTAAGTAATTTTTGCATATGTTAATTTGTGGTGGTAAAGCTCATCCCAAGTATTGAATTCCTAAAAAAGGGAAGAAAACAAATCCCTGGCGACCCAAGGACAACTCATAATGAGCATGTGAAAGCAGCGTGTTCCTGTTCATTTCCATTTGATTCATTGGACAGCTTTTTCAGATTAATTTGGTGGGTCGGTCCGGGAGATTGCTTTACATCTCTGACATTTCCTCCTGAATGGACCCTGACGGAAATGGAGGGTGACACCCTCTCCCCAGTCCCCTCCCACAACTTCCCCAGCATCTGTAAAACAGTAGCCATCAAATAACTCAGCTGAACAACATTCACCTGTCCTTCCAGGTGGTAAGTGTAGGTAACAACACATCTGCCATGCTGATCCTCAACACGGGGCCCCTCAAGGGTGCGTGCTCAGTCCCCTCCTGTACTCCCTGTTCACCCATGACTGCATGGCCAGGCACGACTCCTACACCATCATTAAGTTTGCAGATGACACAACAGTGGTAGGCCTGATCACTGACAACGATGAGACAGCCTATAGGGAGGAGGTCAGAGACCTGGCCGTGTGGTGCCAGGACAACAACCTCTCCCTCAACGTGATCAAGACAAAGGAGATGATTGTGGACTACAGGAAAAAGAAGAGGACCGAGCACCGGGGCTGTAGTGGAACAGGTTGAGAGCTTCAAGTTCCTTGGTGTCCACATCACCAACAAACTATCATGGTCCAAACAAACCAAGACAGTCATAAAGAGGGCAAGACAAAGCCTATTCCCCCTCAGGAGACTGAAAAGATTTGGCATGGGTCCTCAGATCCTCAAAAAGTTATACAGCTGCACCATCGAGAGCATCCTGACTGGTTGCATCATTTCCTGGTATGGCAACTGCTCGTCCTTCGACTGCAAGGCACTACAGAGGGTAGTGCGTACGGCCCAGTACATCACTGGGGCCAAGCTTCCTGCCATCCAGGACCTCTATACCAGGCGGTGTCAGAGGAAGGCCCTAAAAATTGTCAAAGACTCCAGACACTCTAGTCATAGACTGTTCTCTCTGCTACCGCACGGCAAGCGGTACTGGAGCTCCAAGTCTAGGTCCAAAAGGCTTCTTAACAGCTTCTACCCCCAAGCCATAAGACTCCTGAACATCTAATCAAATGGCTACCCAGACTATTTGCATTGATTGCCCACCCCTCTTTTACGCTGTTGCTACTCTGTTTATTATCTATGCCTAGGCACTTTAACTCTACCTACATGTACACATTACCTCAATTACCTCGACTAACCGGTGCCCCCACACATTGACATATTTTTTACTTATCTCTTTTTTACTTAACACTTATTTTTCTTAAAACTGTGTTGTTGGTTAAGGGCTTGTAAATAAGCATTTCACTGTAAGGTCTACACCTGTTGTATTCGGTGCATGTGACAAATAACATTTGATTTGATTTGATTCCAGTACACAGATCAAGCCAACCACAAATAAACTGCAACAAGACCAAAAGAGTGAAATAGTTTGAGAGGTAGGCAGACCTCAAGCAGAGAATATTCCTGTATCACACTGATATGTTTCCTACTTTGAGATTGATGCTCAATAATCATACAAGAATAGAACTACAGATGGTTTTCATCAAATATCCTGACTATGTTTCCATCAATACATTAAAATAATGGATTTTTATAACCAATACGAGGGATTTGAGTCCCACTGCTTCGATGGATGGATTTCATACTGTAGCGACATCACAACTAAACAAAACCATTTCTCTCTGGTGTGTTTCCTGCTTCTGACATCATACATCTGCCTTGTCCCTACAGATCATCAGTCTAGTAGGAGACACAATACTACAGGAGAGGAGAGGTAGTGACACATACACACGCAGGGTCTAGCATGTCTTTCCAAGCTGTCCCGAGGTGTTCACAGCAGCATTGTGCTTGTTGCCAAATGAATTGTAATCCATCTCTGTACTCAGCCCTCAGACCCTCCTATCTGTTTGTTCTTTGTATTAACTAGTACAGCTATTCCCCCATGGCGACAGAGTTGCAGACATGAAAAGGAGAAATGTAATGGAAATGTTCATCTGAGGAGGAGGCAATCTTCAGTTCACCAAAATACATTTCAATTTGCTGAGCGATCGAGAGTTACCATTTAAACAGGAGGCCTCAGCGGCCCGTTCCCCTCAGCTCCCCTAACTCCCCCCTCCCTGCCACTGCAGAGACAGACAGACAGGGACTGAGTGTCTGAATATGCAAATACGGACCGCTGCATGGGAAATCTATCCTGGAATGAACACTCCATTTGGAGAGCTTAAATCAAGAATCACTTTGGAGAAGCAGAATTTACTGAGCAGTTAGACTATACACCCAGCAACTTTAACCAGACAGGTCTACTCCTCACTGTTAGACTATACACCCAGCAACTTTAACCAGACAGGTCTACTCCTCACTGTTAGACTATACACCCAGCAACTTTAACCAGACAGGTCTACTCCTCACTGTTAGACTATACACCCAGCAACTTTAACCAGACAGGTCTACTCCTCACTGTTAGACTATACACCCAGCAACTTTAACCAGACAGGTCTACTCCTCACTGTTAGACTATACACCCAGCAACTTTAACCAGACAGGTCTACTCCTCACTGTTAGACTATACACCCAGCAACTTTAACCAGACAGGTCTACTCCTCACTGTTAGACTATACACCCAGCAACTTTAACCAGACAGGTCTACTCCTCACTGTTAGACTATACACCCAGCAACTTTAACCAGACAGGTCTACTCCTCACTGTTAGACTATACACCCAGCAACTTTAACCAGACCATATAGGTCTAGTCCTCACTGTTAGACTATACACCCAGCAACTTTAACCAGACAGGTCTACTCCTCACTGTTAGACTATACACCCAGCAACTTTAACCAGACCATATAGGTCTAGTCCTCACTGTTAGACTATACACCCAGCAACTTTAACCAGACAGGTCTACTCCTCACTGTTAGACTATACACCCAGCAACTTTAACCAGACCATATAGGTCTAGTCCTCACTGTTAGACTATACACCCAGCAACTTTAACCAGACAGGTCTACTCCTCACTGTTAGACTATACACCCAGCAACTTTAACCAGACAGGTCTACTCCTCACTGTTAGACTATACACCCAGCAACTTTAACCAGACAGGTCTACTCCTCACTGTTAGACTATACACCCAGCAACTTTAACCAGACCATATAGGTCTAGTCCTCACTGTTAGACTATACACCCAGCAACTTTAACCAGACAGGTCTACTCCTCACTGTTAGACTATACACCCAGCAACTTTAACCAGACAGGTCTACTCCTCACTGTAACCCTAACCAGACCATATAGGTCTACTCCTCACTGTAACCCTAACCAGACCATATAGGTCTAGTCCTCACCACCACCAGCAACTCCTTCTAGCTCCTCTCTGCCCCTCAGGCCCCTCCCAGCCCTGTCATGTCAGTTGCATGACTGGCTAGATAGTAACTCCTTTAGTATGCAATGACCCCTCTGAAACTAATGACAGGATAGAGAGTAACTCCTTTAGTACGCAATGACCCCTCTGAAACTAATGACAGGATAGAGAGTAACTCCTTTAGTACGCAATGACCCCTCTGAAACTAATGACAGGATAGAGAGTAACTCCTTTAGTACGCAATGACCCCTCTGAAACTAATGACTGGCTAGATAGTAACTCCTTTAGTACGCAATGACCCCTCTGAAACTAATGACTTGCTAGATAGTAACTCCTTTAGTACGCAATGACCCCTCTGAAACTAATGACTGGCTAGATAGTAACTCCTTTAGTACGTAATGACCCCTCTGAAACTAATGACTGGCTAGATAGTAACTCCTTTAGTTTGCAATGACCCCTCTGAAACTAATGACAGGATAGAGAGTAACTCCTTTATTACGCAATGACCCCTCTGAAACTAATGCGGCTAGATAGACTCCTTTAGTACGCAATGACCCTCTGAAACTAATGACTGGCTAGATAGTAACTCCTTTAGTACGCAATGACCCCTCTGAAACTAATGACTGGCTAGATAGTAACTCCTTTAGTACGCAATGACCCCTCTGAAACTAATGACAGGATAGAGAGTAACTCCTTTAGTATGCAATGACCCCTCTGAAACTAATGACAG
Organism: Coregonus clupeaformis; assembly: GCF_020615455.1. NCBI lineage: Eukaryota > Metazoa > Chordata > Actinopteri > Salmoniformes > Salmonidae > Coregonus > Coregonus clupeaformis. The sequence continues at coordinate 162,848 of NW_025534659.1, forward strand.
GATAGAGAGTAACTCCTTTAGTACGCAATGACCCCTCTGAAACTAATGACAGGATAGAGAGTAACTCCTTTAGTATGCAATGACCCCTCTGAAACTAATGACAGGATAGAGAGTAACTCTATCTTTTCTAAACAAGATCCAACATTGTTGGGCTGTAGAGAACGTTACTGTGTTGAATACAGTATGTGCCATTAATTCCATGAGGTTCTGCCCTTAACTCCAGTGTGGATAGAAAACCCCTTCTTCTGGAGGCTCCACTGAAATGTTCCAGTGTTACCTACAGTGCATTCAGAAAGTCTTCAGACCACTTCACTTTATCCACATTTTGTTTCGTTAGCCTTATTCTAAAATTGATTAAATTCCTTTTTTTTCCTTATCAAAATACACACAATACCCAATAATAACGTACCTTATTTACATAAGTATTCAGATCCTTTGCTATGAGACTCGAAATTGAGCTCAGGTGTGTCCTGTTTCCATTGATCATCCTGGAGATGTTTCTACAACTTGATTGGAGTCCACCTGTTGTAAATTCAATTGATTGGACATGATTTTGAAAGGCACACACCTGTATATATAAGGTCCCACAGATGACAATGCATGTCAGAGCAAAAACCAAGCCATGAGGTCGAAGGAATTGTCCGTAGAGCTCCGAGACAGGGTTGTGTCGAGGTACAGATCTGGGGAAGGGTACCAAAAAATGTCTGCAGCATTGAAGGTCCCAAAGAACACAGTGGCCTCCATCATTCTTAAATTGAAGAAGTTTGGAACCAACAAGACTCTTCCTAGAGCTGGACTGAGCAATCGGGGGAGAAGGGCCTTGGTTAGGGAGGTGACCAAGAACCTGATGGTCACTCTGACAGAGCTCTAGAGGTCCTCTTTGGAGACGGGAGAACCTTCCAGAAGGACAACCATCTCTGGATCACTCTACCAATCAGGCCTTTATGGTAGAGTGGCCAGACGGAAGCCACTTCTCAATAAAAGGCATATGACAACCTGCTTGGAATTTGCCAAAAGGCACCTAAAAACTCTGACCATGAGAAACAAGATTCTCTGGTCTGATGAAACCAAGATTGAACTCTATGGCCTGAATGCCAAGTGTCACGTCTGGAGGAAACCTGGCACCATCCCTATGGTGAAGCATGATGGTGGCAGCATCATGCTGTGGGCATGTTTTTCAGTGGCAGGTACTGGGAGACTAGTCAGTGTCGAGGGAAAGATTAACGAAGCAAAGTACAGAGAGATCCTTTATGAAAACCTGCTCCAGAGCGCTCAGTACCTCAGACTGGGATGAAGGTTTTTCTTCCAACAGGACAACGACACTAAGTACACAGCCAAGATAACACAGGAGTGGCTTTGGGACAAGTCTCTGAATGGCCTTGAATGGCCCAGCCAGAGCCCGGAGAGACCTGGAAATAGCTGTGCAGTGACGCTCCCCATCCAACCTGACAGAGCTTGAGAGGATCTGCAGAGAAGAATGGGAGAAACTCCCCAAATACAGGTGTGCTAAGCGTCATACCCAAGAAGACTTAAGGCTGTAATCTCTGCCAAAGGTGCTTCAACAAAGTACTGAGTAAAGGGTCTGAATACTTATGTAAATGTAATATTTCAGTTTTCTTTCTTTTTTTATAAATGTGCAAAAAGTCAAGGGGTCTAAATACTTTCTGAAGGCACTGTACTTCAAATAACTTAAATTAATGATCTCTAAAAAGGGACATTTTAAAGCCATAAAGCTCATCTGACTGGAGAAAGTCTATTCTAATAGTTTGGAAGTGTTCTTGACCAGCTGATGAACAGTCTATATCAGCCTGGATGGTAGACTACAGCTGATGAACAGTCTATATCAGTCTGGATGGTAGACTACAGCTGATGAACAGTATATATCAGTCTGGATGGTAGACTACAGCGGATGAACAGTATATATCAGCCTGGATGGTACACTACAGCTGATGAACAGTATATATCAGTCTGGATGGTAGACTACAGCGGATGAACAGTATATATCAGCCTGGATGGTAGACTACAGCGGATGAACAGTATATATCAGTCTGGATGGTAGACTACAGCGGATGAACAGTATATCGTAGTCTGGATGGTAGACTACAGCGGATGAACAGTATATATCAGTCTGGATGGTAGACTACAGCGGATGAACAGTATATATCAGTCTGGATGGTAGACTACAGCGGATGAACAGTATATCGTAGTCTGGATGGTAGACTACAGCGGATGAACAGTATATATCAGTCTGGATGGTAGACTACAGCTGATGAACAGTATATATCAGTCTGGAATGTAGACTACAGCGGATGAACAGTCTATATCAGTCTGGATGGTAGACTACAGCGGATGAACAGTATATATCAGCCTGGATGGTAGACTACAGCTGATGAACAGTATATATCAGCCTGGATGGTAGACTACAGCTGATGAACAGTATATATCAGCCTGGATGGTAGACTACAGCGGATGAACAGTATATATCAGTCTGGATGGTACACTACAGCTGATGAACAGTATATATCAGTCTGGATGGTAGACTACAGCTGATGAACAGTATATATCAGCCTGGATGGTAGACATCCTAGCTGGAGGGGTGCTCTCCTCTTATCTACCAACATAGATAGGGCTCTAACTCCTCTAGCCCCACAGTGAAATAGGGTGCAGGCCAGGCAGCAGGCTGTTAGCCAACCTGCCAGCTTAGTGGAGTCTGCCAATAGCATAGTCAGTGTAGTCAGCTCAGCCATACCCATTGAGACTGTGTCTGTGCCTCGACCTAGGTTGGGCAAAACTAAACATGGCGGTGTTCACCCTAGCAATCTTATTAGGATAAAGACCTCCTCCATTCCTGCCATTATTGAAAGAGATCGTGATACCCTCACATCTCAAAATAGGGTTACTTAATGTTAGATCCCTCACTTCAAAGGCAGTCATAGTCAATGAACTAATCACTGATCATAATCTTGATGTGATTGGCCTGACTGAAACATGGCTTAAGCCTGATGAATTTGCTGTGTTAAATGAGGCCTCACCTCCTGGTTACACTAGTGACCATATTCCCCGTGCATCCCGCAAGGGCGGAGGTGTTGCTAACATTTACGATAGCAAATTTCAATTTACAAAAAAAAAAATGGCGTTTTCATCTTTTGAGCTTCTAGTCATGAAATCTATGCAGCCTACTCAATCACTTTTTATAGCTACTGTTTACAGGCCTCCTGGGCCATATACAGCGTTCCTCTCTGAGTTTCCTGAATTCCTATCAGACCTTGTAGTCATAGCAGATCATATTCTAATTTTTTGTGATTTTAATATTCACATGGAGAAGTCCACAGACCCACTCCAAAAGTCTTTCGGAGCCATCATCGACTCAGTGGGTTTTGTCCAACATGTCTCTGGACCTACTCACTGCCACAGTCATACTCTGGACCTAGTTTTGTCCCATGGAATAAATGTTGTAGATCTTAATGTTTTTTCCACAAAATCCTGGACTATCGGACCACCATTTTATTACGTTTGCAATCGCAACAAATAATCTGCTCAGACCCCAACCAAGGAGCATCAAAAGTCGTGCTATAAATTCTCAGACAACACAAAAATTCCTTGATGCCCTTCCAGACTCCTTCTGCCTACCCAAGGACGTCAGAGGACAAAAATCAGTTAACCACTTAACTGAGGAACTCAATTTAACCTTGCGCAATACCCTAGATGCAGTTGCACCCCTAAAAACGAAAAAACATTTGTCATAAGAAACTAGCTCCCTGGTATACAGAAAATACCCGAGCTTTGAAGCAAGCTTCCAGGAAATTGGAACGGAAATGGCGCCACACCAAACTGGAAGTCTTCCGACTAGCTTGGAAAGACAGTACCGTGCAGTACCGAAGAGCCCTCACTGCTGCTCGATCATCCTACTTTTCCAACTTAATCGAGGAAAATAAGAATAATCCAAAATTTCTTTTTGATACTGTTGCAAAGCTAACTAAAAAGCAGCATTCCCCAAGAGAGGATGGCTTTCCTTCAGCAGTAATAAATTCATGAACTTCTTTGAGGAAAAGATCATGACCATTAGAAAGCAAATTACGGACTCCTCTTTGAATCTGCGTATTCCTCCAGGGCTTAGCTGTCCTGGATCTGCACAGACTCTGCGAGGGCCTGGGATCGGGAGAGACACTTAAGTGTTTTAGTACTATATCTCTTGACACAATGATGAAAATAATCATGGCCTCTAAACCTTCAAGCTGCATACTGGATCCTATTCCTACTAAACTGCTGAAGGAGCTGCTTCCTGTGCTTGGCCCTCCTATGTTGAACATAATAAACAGCTCTCTATCCACCGGATGTGTACCAAACTCACTAAAAGTGGCAGTGATAAAGCCTCTCTTGAAAAAAGCCAAACCTTGACCCGGAAAATATAAAAAACTATCGGCCTATATCGAATCTTCCATTCCTCTCAAAAATTTTAGAAAAGCTGTTGCGCAGCAACTCACTGCCTTTCTGAAGACAAACAATGTATACGAAATGCTTCAGTCTGGTTTTAGACCCCATCATAGCACTGAGACTGCACTTGTGAAGGTGGTAAATGACCTTTTAATGGCGTCAGACCGAGGCTCTGCATCTGTCCTCGTGCTACTAGACCTTAGTGCTGCCTTTGACACCATCGATCACCACATTCTTTTGGAGAGACTGGAAACCCAAATTGGTCTACACGGACAAGTTCTGGCCTGGTTTAGATCTTACCTGTCGGAAAGATATCAGTTTGTCTCTGTGAATGGTCTGTCCTCCGACAAATCAACTGTACATTTCGGTGTTCCTCAAGGTTCCGTTTTAGGACCACTATTGTTTTCACTATATATTTTACCTCTTGGGGATGTTATTCGAAAACATAATGTTAACTTTCACTGCTATGCGGATGACACACAGCTGTACATTTCAATGAAACATGGTGAAGCCCCCAAAAATTGCCCTCGCTAGAAGCCTGTGTTTCAGACATAAGGAAGTGGATGGCTGAAAACTTTTTACTTTTAAACTCGGACAAAACAGAGATGCTTGTTCTAGGTCCCAAGAAACAAAGAGATCTTCTGTTAAATCTGACAATTCATCTTGATGGTTGTAAAGTCGTCTCAAATAAAACTGTGAAGGACCTCGCGTTACTCTCGACCCTGATCTCTCTTTTGACGAACATATCAAGACTGTTTCAAGGACAGCTTTTTTCCATCTACGTAACATTGCAAAAATCAGAAATTTTCTGTCCAAAAATGATGCAGAAAAATTAATCCATGCATTTGTTACTTCTAGGTTAGACTACTGCAATGCTCTATTTTCCGGCTACCGGATAAAGCACTAAATAAACTTCAGTTAGTGCTAAATACGGCTGCTAGAATCCTGACTAGAACCAAGAAATTTGATCATATTACTCCAGTGCTAGCTTCCCTACACTGGCTTCCCTGTTAAGGCAAGGGCTGATTTCAAGGTTTTACTGTTAACCTATAAAGCGTTACATGGGCTTGCTCCTACCTATCTTTCCGAGTTGGTCCTGCCGTACATACCAATACGTACGCTACGGTCACAAGACGCAGGCCTCCTAATTGTCCCTAGAATTTCTAAGCAAACAGCGGGAGGCAGGGCTTTCTCCTATAGATCTCCATTTTTATGGAACAGTCTGCCTACCCATGTGAGAGAGACGCAGACTCGGTCTCAACCTTTAAGTCTTTACTGAAGACTTATCTCTTCAGTAGGTCATATGATTGAGTGTGGTCTGGCCCAGGAGTGTGAAGGTGAACGGAAAGGCTCTGGAGCAACGAACAGCCCTTGCTGTCTCTGCCAGGCCGGTTCCCCTCTCCACTGGGGTTCTCTGCCTCTAACCCTGTTGCAGGGGCTGAGTCACTGGCTTGCTGGTGCTCTTTCATGCCGTCCCTGGGAGGGTGCGTCACTTGAGTGGGTTGAGTTACTGACGTGATCTTCCTGTCTGGGTTGGCGCCCCCTTGGTTTGTGCTGTGGTGGAGACCTCTGTGGGCTATACTCGGCCTTGTCTCAGGATTGTAAGTTGGTGGTTGAGGATATCCCTCTAGTGGTGCGGGGCTGTGCTTTGGCAGAGTGGGTGGGGTTATATCCTTCCTGTTTGGCCCTGTCCGGGGGTTTCTTCGGATGGGGCCACAGTGTGTCCGGACCGCTCCTGTCTCAGCCTCCAGTATTTATGCTGCAGTAGTTTATGTGTCGGGGGGCTGGGGTTAGTTGGTTATACCTGGAGTACTTCTCCTGTCTTATCCAGTGTCCTGTGTGAATTTAAGTATGCTCTCTCTAATTCTCTCGTTCTCTCTTTCTCTCTGAGAACCTGAGCCCTAGGACCATACGTCAGGACTACCGGGCATGATGACACCTTGCTGTCCCCAGTCCGCCTGGCCTTGCTGCTATTCCAGTTTCAACTGTTCTGCCTGCGGTTACGAAACCCCTACCTGTCCCAGACCTGCTGTTTTCAACTCTTAATGATCGGCTATGAAAAGCCAACTGAGATTTATTCCTGATTATTATTTGACCATGCTTGTCACTTATGAACATTTTTGAACATCTTGGCATGGTTCTGTTATAATCTTCACCCGGCACAGCCAGAAGAGGACTGGCCACCCTCATAGCCTGGTTCCTCTCTAGGTTTCTTCCTAGGTTTTTCGCCTTTCTAGGGAGTTTTTCCTAGCCACCGTGCTTCTACACCTGCATTACTAGCTGTTTGGGGTTTTAGGCTGGGTTTCTGTACAGCACTTCGAGATATTAGCTGATGTAAGAAGGGCTATATAAAATAAAATTG